>NC_061509.1:156543329-156771787 GCF_022539505.1 Lolium rigidum | reverse complement strand
CCTAAACTAAAATAGATCTAATATGTTACGTATACACGGGCAATTAAGCCCAACTTGGTATAACAGCCGATTCATGTAATTCTCCATGTATATTTCCTTAAGCCCATCTTGACCGCGGCCCACCTCTCGACTCGGTTAAATTCTCGGTGATAACACATGCCCCCCTCGGTTTTGGAATTGGTAATTCCAAAATCACTCGCTTTCCTTCGTCGGGTCATGTCGTGGCAGTAACCGTCGCAAGATCCCGCATGATGATGACTTGCCTTCTCAACTTCTCCGCGTGACTTGGCAGTCTTTTCTCTTTCTTTCAAACACCACGTCCTCGGAAACCGCCGTGGCATTGAATTTTCACCATATCCCCTTTTATTTAACCGCTATGAACAGCTTCTGCTCTCGCATCCCCTCGCATTAGCAGATCCCAAAAACCTCCTCGCACCACCATGTCTTCTTCCTCCTCTCGCCCGTCGATTCTTCCAGCCAGCTCCTCCATGTCCCGCGAGCCGACGCCGGAGCACAACCCGGCGGCGGTCCATGCGGCCAACACCCGTCGCGCTATTGCGGCCGGGGAGGAGTCAGACCATGACTTCTCCATCTGGTCCGAGGACGACCAGTCCTCGACGGACGGGGAGAGCGACCTTCGTTTCCTCGCTGACGGGGATCGGAGGGGGAGAGCGATGACGATCGCTTCTCCTGGGACGACTTCACCTCCTCCGAGGGGGTGGTGGAGGAGGAAGAGGAGGAGGAGGATGACGACGACGACTCCCTCGAGGGCTACCCACCAGCGAAGCGCCTCCGCATGTGGTGGGACGACGACAGCAGCGACGACGAAGACGGGGATGAAGCCCCCGTGGAGGGCTACGGGGTAGCGACGAGGAGCCCATCGGCAGCAGCGTCGATGAGAGCTCCGAGGATGACGATGAGGGCAAGTGACGGCCCGTAGATAGGACCTCTAGCATAGGGTCCGTAGTAGTAGATGGGGCAATGTATCCCCTAGTATTTCCTTTTAAGAGCAATTAGCTCTTTATGTAAGAAATCCCGCCTATCAATGAAGAACTCGTTCCCCAATTTGATTTTGCCGATTCCTTCTGAGTTTTAATTGAGCCGATTCACCTCTCCTACTGACCTTGCCGACTCATCCCCCTTGCCAATGTGTAATGAGCCGATAACAACACATCGGTCCTTCGACATTCATCCTTCTATTCTTCAACTCCTTAGCGAGCGCTTATCGTTTTGTGAAGAAGGTTGCAACGAAGATCAGCCGATGGTACTTCAATCGGTCCTTCAATAGAGCATCTACCAGGCCTCGTTGCCCCCGAGTCTCGCTCAAGGCACGGCAGAGACGAGGATACGCAAATCAGCCGTATGGACCCGGGCTTGATCATATCTGAAAGGGCTTCTTGTGTAGAGCCAGCCGATCTGCAACAAATCGGCTTCCGAAAGCAGAGAGCCTTCAAGGTGAGCTGCCCCCGAGCCTCTTTAGTTCTTGGCCGGCTAGATCGGCTCCATTCCTTTGGTGAATCTAATGCAATCCATCCTCGATGTGATCCGCCCGCCCATGTCGCTCCGGATATTGTTCTTGAAGAGAAGATCTGAGCTTCCAAACTGCTCCATTGAGGAGTTCCTTCATAAAAAATCTCCCTTTGTGCTCCATTGACCCTCTGCTCGTAACAGTTACTCCCCTTGAGTCGATGGCCATGCATCGGCTTTCATATCCTTAAGTCGATGCCTGCTGCATCGGCTGTGCTCGAAAAATTTCGAATTTTCACCCCTTTTTTTTTTTACGGCCGACCTGTGCATCGGCCCCCATATTCCAATACCCATCACCAGAAGATGAGATGATTCCGTTGCATATCCTCGTATTTTATCTACTCGGGTGCCCCCGAGCCGATTCTCGTCAAGAGAATTGATGGTATCGGCTCTGTTGGATAACATGTTGAACCCAGGCAGAATGGTGGGTGAGGATAATTTTGGCCGATTGCTGGAATCGGCCTCCACGTTGCTTGCTCGTTGAAGGTTTTGTAAGTTCCCTTCATCAATTTTTTGGGGGCCGATCACAAGGATCAGCCTCTCCTGGTTTGCTCATTGGTTTGATCTTGCTACTTGGTCAAGCCGGATAAAACCAACCCGACCTCTGACTTGATGCGCTTGCTGTCGTCCACCTTGAGTGCTCCGTAGAGTCGTGGAGTGCTAAGCTCGTCGGCAAGACGAGTACCATGTTTGTGCCACCGATGTCTCATCATCGGCTTTCCTCTCGTTTAGGGCGCCACTCCATTTTCCGTGGACGACCCTCTTCATCCAGTGGTTCGCCGAACCTTTGCAGCCGGATCAGGCCGTGCCTTCCTTAGCGTATGCAGTACAACCTTTCGGCTTCCTCCAGTGCCGCGCAATCGCTGAACCCTCGCGCTTTTGGGAACGGCTGAGTCCGTCGGGCACCACCTTGGCCGGTGGTACCGTCTTCTTCCACTTCTCCCTCGTCTTCTCGAATCCTCAAGATCTGCCCAACGAGGTGACTCAGCCGCGTTTGCTTTGTGGCGGGAGAGGCCCTAGGCGCCGAACACGTACACGTTGGCTGCCTCCTTCTTTTTATTGTTGCATTCGGGCAATTGCCGATTGTGGGCAATCGGCTCATTCCTGAATCCCAGCAGTGTCTGAAGAAAGGGCAGTCCCAGTGTCTGGCGTTGTCATCTTGCTCCCTTGATGCTTCCGTGGCACAGCGCTCGTGCTCCTCCTCATCGCGATCCCGCCGACGATATCTTCTGGCTTCTCTAGCCAGACGATCTCCTCTATCATCGTAATTGGACCGTCGGCGTTGGTCAAACTGACTCACATATTTGTTGAGGAGGTGATCGGAGAGGGGTCGCTGATATCTTATATTCTTCACCTCTCCCTCTGTGACATAGCGCTTGCCATCATGACGGAGCCGATCGCGTGGAGCGGCCTCCTCTGTATCCTTGCTATGAGAGCAGCTGCCCTCATCTCCATCTTTGCCGGAGTGGTTTCCAAGTCCTACCATGTTGATGCCGAACGAGGGACCCGGCCGGCAACCTTCAGGGTAGGTGATTTCCACCATGTTAACGGCGGGGAAGGGTTGGGTGTCGACCTTCATGGCGTACCGGTTGAAAATTAGCCGCCCCTTCTCTATCGCCGCTTGGATGTGCCGACGCCACACCCGGCAGTCGTTGGTGGCATGGGAAAGCGAGTTGTGGAATTTGCAATACGGCTTTCCGTTTAGCTCTTTCGCCGTGGGGAACTTGAGACCTTCGGGAATCGTCAACTCGTTTCTCCTTGAGCAGGAGGTCGAAGATTTGTTCAGCCTTGGTTATGTCGAAATCAAATCCCCGGGCGGCCCCGGTGGCTTTACCCATTTGCAGGCCACGGGGTTCCCCCCGAGTCCACTCAGCTATCGCTATCTCTTGGCCTCCCGCGGCACTTCATCCTCTTCCGTATCGACCATAACTACCGCACGTTTGAACTTGTCTTGGTACAGGTCGGGGTGGCGCTGTTCATATGCCGATAGTTTCGAACCATGTGCGCCAGCCGAGGATAATCTGCTTGGGAGGCCATGTCCTTGAGCTGTGTTGCAAGGCCTGCCACCGCCAACTCGATCGCTTCCTTTTCGCTTATACGAACCGAATAACATCGGTTCCTAAGATTCCTGAAGCGCCGGATGTATTCTCGTCACCGTTTCCCCGCGCTTCGACGTAGTTGTGCTAGATCGGCAATGCCGCACTCGGAAGCTTCGAATGGTATTGCATATGGAACTGTTCTTCCAATTGCTTCCAAGACCGGATGGAATTCGCCGGCAGAGAGGTGTACCATCCAAAAGCCGATCCCGTGAGGGACCGTGAAAAGAGCCTCACGCGTAGCTGATCCGACACCGAAGCCGGTCCTAGTTGAGCCAAATATCGGCCGACGTGCTCGATGGAGCCGGAGCCATCCGATCCACCGAATTTGGAGAAGTCGTGGAGCCGATATTTAGGTGGCAGCGGGATCATCTCGTAATCGTCGTGGTACGGCTTGGAATAGCCGATCGCCCTTCTCTTCGGCATCATGCCGAACCGGTCTCTCGCATGGTACCGATCTGATCCGCCGTGCCGGCCGTAGGAGTTGCACTCGAAGATTCGCCGGGGTGGCGTACTTGGCCTGCCATGTTTGCTTTTCCAGCTCCGAGCCAGCCTGCAGGAGCCGGGCTCGGGAGTTTCGTCGGCGTGGCGTATTTAGTTAGCCACGTCCGCTCCGTCGCCGACGTTCCTCCCGTCTTCGCCGGAGTCCCCGATGTTGTGGCCTGGTTTGTGAGTGCCCGGTCACCACAATCCGGCACATACATGCACGCGTATCCATGAGGGATCTCCTTAGGCGCCTCCATTAAGAACCGGTAGTCACCGGGGTCGCCACCAATTCCGTAGACGAGGAATGCCGGTGTAGTCGGCACTTCAGCCGGTGCTGCCAACGCAAACGGCAGCGGTGGACGGGATCTGGAAAGGCAACTCTCCTTGGTGAGTCCCGAGAGCTGGTCCCGACGGCGAGTACCGGTGGCTCATGATCTCTCGGATCACGCGCGAGCGACACGCTCCGAAGCACGTTGACCAAGTTCTCGCAGTGGCGGTGTAGCGAGTGAGCCACCGTGTAGTTGATCTCCTCGCCGCGTACCCCCGGCGCGTTCCTCCGACGGGGAAGAGAGGTCTATCCCATCGAGTGCACCTTCCGGTGAGAACCCCTTCCATCCGATGCCACCGAACGGGTTCTCCGAAAAGAGCCGATGAGGTCGGCTTCGAGGGTAGCCTTGATCTCGTTGTATTGCTTCTTGAGGTCGTCGTGCAGATCCTCGTAGGTGATCGGCGTGCCGTCCGCCATCTCGGATGTAGATGGCGATGTGGTTGATGTAGACGATTGTCCCACCGAGCGTGCCGGAATGTGTTGATCGCCAAAACCCACCGGCGGGCAGCGGCCTTGTCAACACCGTAGAGCCGGGGGAGCCTAGAGCTGCGGCTGGCTGAGACCCCTCCGAGCGACGGCCCGCAATGCTCTTCCGGTCACACGCGGCGTTGCGAAGTGCAAGGGCGTGCCACCCGACCTATACCCGGTCGGGAAGGTGATGAGGGTGCCTCGCTTAGTTTCTGCAGGGCATACATGTAAACATTAAATACGAGCCTCGATCGGCTCTCGGGTTATCCCGTGAATCGGCTCAAAGAGCCGATCCAGCCATGATCCGTGCGGGGTGCACGAATACTTGGTGGTCCTGCTTGAGCGAGATGAAGCTAATGAGATCTACGACGATTGAGGGTTTGCACCGCATAACCGGATCATCCTACTCCGGGTTGGGCCTTGCGGCCACGCACGGTGCTCGTAAGCCGATCCTAAACAAGGCCAGAAAACCAACATGAAGTTGATTCTAGGAACATCCCGTTTAGGACTTGCGAACGCCACCCTACGTGCCACCGGATCCTCCCCCCCATTGTAAGGCCAAACTATTGCAGATATTAAACTAATCCTTGTAGAACAAGGAGCAATCGTAACGGATCAGATCTACTAAATAACGGTCAAGCGGGGTGCCGCCCCCACACCTGAGATAGGCGTGAGGGCGGCTAGATATGCAAGGGTTGCACTACGTAAGCATGCTTAAACGAAGAACAATGCTAACCCTAACACATCTAATGATAACTACGTTGCTCGCCATCAAAAGCGCTTCGACACGAGCAACGCATGAACAACGTGGGGCTTGTGCTGCCTAGATCGCAAGATGCGATCTAGGCAGCATGTCGCTTACCCGATAGAAACCCTCGAGACGAAGGAGTTGGCGATGCGCCGAGATTGGTTTGTTTTGGGGTTGAACGTGAGTTGTTGTTTATTCCATAAACCCTAGGTACATATTTATAGTCCAGGGGACTTTCTAATGTGGGCATGCACTAAACCGTGCACGAGTAAGATTCTATCCCTAAACTAAAATAGATCTAATATGTTACAGATACACGGGCAATTAAGCCCAACTTGGTATAACAGGCCGATTCATGTAATTCTCCATGTATATTTCCTTAAGCCCATCTTGACTGCGGCCCACCTCTGACTCGGTTAAATTCTGGTGATAACAGAGAGTAATAAAGGTAAACTTAGAGCCCGTAATGGAGTTGATGCGCCTCCACTTGATAATACTCGATATATGCATACTTTCTGCGCCTAGCTCAAAGGCGTTAAAGAAAAGCGCTTATGTGAGACAACCCATGTTTTATTTCTGTTATTTTTGTTTTGTTGAGTTCTGGAAGTTATTTCTACTGTAATAACCTCTTCTTCTCATGTTTTTGTGCCATGAATTGCCTCTAATTTAAGAGAAGTAGTATTCGGGGAAATTGTTATTGTTGTTTCTGTTTCTGGACTGTCACGAGAAAAATTCTCAAAAATTACCAGAACGTCACGTTGAGCTAAAACAATTCGAGCAGTTGCCCTGGGTATTTATCTATCTTTCGTTAGTTCATCATTTTTTCATCTGAGTGACGTAAAAAAGTCAATAAAATCCATCTTTGCCTGATGTTTTGTTTTTGACAGATTCTGCCATGTTATGCATTATTCTTCTATGTTTTGTTTCTTTTTGAGTTCTTTTGATCAGAGAGCTTCTTCAAGGCGAAAGTTACAGTAGCATGCTATTCTGAATGTATTTTGGCATATGTCATACTGAACCATGTTTGGTTATTATTTTGATTACACTAACGTCGCTAATAAAGAAATTGTGATGAGTTTCGTGTGAAGGAAGTTTTCAAGTGTAGGGGGAGAACAACGATGCAACAAGATGAAGCATGGACAAATAGGTCAAGCTTGGGTATATCCCCTGGACCACCCCAAGAAATATCCAAGAAGTACAAGCGTCAAAGCTTGGGGATGCCCCGAGGCACCCCCTCTTCATCAACAAAAAGCACCAGGTCATTTTTTTCTGCGCTATGTTTTTATTCCTTCATGCATTATGTGTTTTTCTTGGAGCGTCTTTATTTTTGCTGTGTGTTTTATTTGGTTTGTTTGTTTTCAATAAAGTTGGACCCATCATGTTTGTTTTGGATAGAGACACGCTTCCAATTGCCTGTATAGAACGCTCTAGTTTTCACCTCCGATGCTTTCTAGTGTTCTAGTTTTCGTCTAGTGCGTTTAGCTCTGTGTTTTTCATCAATATTTTCATTCAGAGCTTGTCAGTTTGATTATGAATATCTCTCGGGACATTTACTTACTTTTCATATATGAGATTTATTTGGTTTCATTTGGTTGGCGGTGGATGCATAAAAAAAGTGCTATGTGTTTGTGATGCAAATAGAAGCATTATTTCTAGACTGCGGTATAGATTTTTGCATATAATGCTAGATTTTCTTCTCATGATGAACTTATTAAATGATTTTTTCATTAATATTAGTCTCAAATACTGATAGTGTTTAGTGCGCAATTTAAGGTTTCATGCATTGTTTTAGCATACAAATAGCAAAGCATAATTTTGTGGTATATATTCTCCTGCGGATGTTTATTTGGGTCGACTTGGCTCATGTCTTACAACATGTTATGACTACATCTCAGTCAATCCTTGCCTTCATGATCATTTAGTTTGCAACTTGTGTATCACTTTATGATTTGGTTAATAAATATTTTGTCGCTATGCATGACTATGGCCATTATGCTCTCTTTGTCGGTCGCATTCCAGTCTTTTTCTAGCCTCCACTTGTACTAAGAGGAAATGCTTCTTGTGCATCCAACCACCAAAAAACAAAACATGCCAAAAGTGTCCACCATATCTACCTATATGTGGTATTTTGCCGCCACTCCAAGTAAATTTGCGTGTGCTACCTTTAAAAACATTCACCCTCATTTTGCAATATATAGCTCATGGTAAATTGTGGTAGGGAATATGTCACTTATGTATTTTTAGTTCATATAAATTGCTTGTTGTGCGATAACCATTGAACTACTAGGGACGCCATCAACCTGCCACATATTTGTTGAATATCATGTGAGTTGCTATGCATGTCCGTCTTATCTGAAGTAAATGAGATTTTCCATAAGTTGAAAATGGTTTGAGTATGCATATTGTTAGAGAAGAACTTTGAGCCGCCAACCTAAGCCATGTATCATGGTGGAAGTTTCAGCACGGGCAACTAATCCTCAAAATCTCTTATGACATAATAATAATTGTTGAATGCTTAAAGCATTAAATTCGAGGAGCCCATTTGTCTTTTTTCTGTGTTGTTCCGGTATGGATGGTCAAGTTGAGATTTTTCGATGTCGACAAATCTTAAAGAACTGTCTCCTTGATCATTTATACAGTCGACATGGAGGTACCCCGTAGTGACACTTGGTGAAAGCATATGCAATACAATGAAAATCCATGGAAATCCGAGCTAATTAGGACAAGGTGCGGGCACTATTAGTAATTATGCATGAGGCAAGCATTTTATTTGAAGTTTTATACATGACCCATATTACTTATTACTACCGTTGACAAAATTGTTTCCACCTTTTCAAAATAAAAAGCTCTAGCACATTGTTAATCTCTGATTCCCTCTACAAAGGGCCATTCTTTTACTTTTATGTTGAGTCTCCACCCTCTAAGTTTTATGCACCACATGAGAGCATAGTTGTCATTCTTAGTTATATGTGCATGGTCCCAAGATTTTACTGATTGATTTAAAATTATGATATTGCTTGTTCAAACTTTATGTTTCTAGTCTTCCTTATATTCATTTAAAGGTGTCCAAGCATTTATGTTTTGCTTCCACTCATGGTACAAGCTGAGTACCACTTTATTATGTACATATAAGTATGCTCTTAAACAATCACTTTACCTTTCATGCACATTATACATTCTTTTATATTGATTACTATTCATGTTTTAGCATGGTTATTAAGTTTCATTGTTTGATTATATCTATCATGCTATGTTAGGATCACATTACTCTAGCTATGTTTGCTTTTGCAATCTAAAATGATCAAAGTAGTGTGACAACATGTCACCTCAAAAATTATTTGTTTGTTATCACTTACCTACTCGAGGGCGAGCAGGAGTTAAGCTTGGGGATGTTGATACGTCCTAAACGTATTTATAATTTTTGATGCTCCATGCTTGTTTTGTCTATGATTCCACATGTTTTATGTGCATTTTTATGCAATATTTAGCATTTTAGGGAACTAACCTATTAACGAAGTGCAGCAGTGCCAGTTCCTGTTTTCTGCTATTTTTGTATTTCAGAAGTTTTACACAGGAAATATTCTCAGAATTCAACGAAACAAAAGCCCAGTACCTTAGAAGTCCGGAGGGAACACTATGCCAGAAGGAGGGCCGCAGGGGATCAGCCACGTGGCCATACCAGGGCCAGGCGCGGGCCCCCCTATGGCCGCACCTGCCCCTGGTATGGGCACCCTGCTGCTCCGTTTGCTCCGCTCTTTCGCCTATTTATTCCGCGTATCGGGAAAACCCCAGATACCCGAGCCTCCATCCACGAAAAGTTCCGCCGCCTCCGTCATCCTAAACCCTAGTTAGGGAGGGTTCTGCAGTCCTTCCCGACACCCTGCCGGAGAGGGAAATCACCGCCGAAGGCCTCTACATCGCCATGTCTTCATCCAAGGTGATGCGTGAGCAGTCCTCCACAGGGACCATGGGTCCATATCAGTAGCTAGATTGTTTTCCTCTCCCCCTAGTGCCTAATGTTTAGATCTTGTGAGCTGCATAACATGATCAAGATCATCGATTGTAATTATTACTTGTTGGTTTGATGGGATCCGATGTATAGAGAGATTGCTTGGTTGAGATTATGCATTATGTTATTTTGATTCTTGCATGCTCTCCATTTCTAGTAGATGCTTTGGCCAAGTAGATGCTAGCGACTCCAAGAGGGAGTATTTATGCTCGATAGTGGGTTCATGCCTCTATTAAATCATGGGTAGTGATAAAATTCCCTACGGTTGTAGATGTGCTATTGCTACTAGGGAGAAAACATCGGTGTTCTATCTAAGGGTAGTTTCATTGCTTACATTACACGCAATTCTTAATGCAATAAACTGTTGTTCGCAACTTAATACTGGAGGGTGTCGCGGATGCAATCCCGAAGGTGGATTATTAGACATAGATGCAGTTGGATTAACGGTCTATGTATTTTGTTGTAATGCCCACATGATTGCATATTATATAATCTACCCCAACTTTAAGCGGAAAATCTTTGTTTGTTAATTGTCCATCTGTAATTTGTTTACCCAACGCCAATATCATAGGGAAGGCGCCACTAGTGAATTATGGACCCCGGTCTCTTTCTTCTTTTAATTGAAAACACCACAACAATTCTCTGTTTGTTCTTGCAAAAAACTCTTTTTCCACACGATCCGTTTAATCCTTTGTTTTCAGCAAAACCAGTGAGCCTGACAAACTCGCTGAAAGTTGGGGACAAAGTACTTGGTCGTTTGTGTGCAGGTCTCCACGTTGCAGCCGACGCCGACAGTGCGCCCTGCCACTAGTTGGTCCGCTTCACCTCCGGAGAGACCCACTTTCTCCTACTGGATCGATAAACCATGGTTAATACTAAGGGAAAAACTTGCCGCTTGCTCATCACACCTTGCTCTTGGGGTACTCCCAACGTTGCACCTTCATTTTCGCCAACATCATCAAGACCTTTTCTGGCGCCGTGTGTAAGCATCAGTGTCTTGGTAGCTAATTTAGTGTCCGGTGAGGGGCCAAATCCGTCCAAAAAAAGATGGAACCACAAGAAACCCTTTTTTCTTTATTATGCCATAGTCGCGAGGATCTTAATAGTCGGTCGTGACTATTGTCGTAGTTAATGTCGGTCGAAACTTAAGTAAAAAATCGTTTATATTTTGTTGACGTCTTCTTGAGTTGTCGGCCGACTCCTCCATGTAGGTACGCATGCCCCGCCGGCTCGACGCGCGTCGCGTGTCGACGTGAAGTTGAGCACCTTCCTGCTCACCTCGACGTGACAGTCAATGCGTAGTAGTTTGGCGGATGCGGTTCGGCTGTATTTTATCTGGCATGATACCATTCGGCGCCATGGGATTGGGGGATCCATTTGCCCGCCTCGAGCATGCGGAGCCCAATGGCTAGCCGGCGTCCCCTTCCATTCACATCCAAGACAACCACTAGTGCCGGCCGTACTCCAACCCCACCATCGCCGGCCACCGCGGAGGCGCCACTCTTCCCCTGCTCCCCGCCATCCACGGCCGAACTCAAGTAGCTGTGCGCGAGGCTGACACCGACTAGCCCTGGTGCTCCGCGTCCGCGGTAGCTATGCGCGAGACGGCGAGCTGGTGGCTGACAGGGCATGAGTGATTTGCTGCGCGAGGAGGTGAGCCCGGAAGCAGGGAGAGCGGGCGGCCGGCGGCGGGTCAAGCCGGTGGCGGCAACTTGGGACGGTAGGCCTCGCTCCACTTTCAACGTCAATCTCTCTCTTCAGTGCTGCTACCGCCCGGCACAACTCGATTTGTTCTTCGTTTTTAGCTATGCATGGCCGCCGTGGGCTCCCCGGTCGCAAAGGCTGCAGTGCAGCTGAGCTCTTGATATATAGGGCGTGTGGCCTCTGTTTTCTTTGTCTGCAGTATGTGCAGAGAGGCTGATATGAATGCTGCCTAATCTTAAATCGAGGTAAAATCCTCCTAAACACTATTTGCTTTACTTTCCTGTAGCTATCAGTGTTGTACATAATGTTGTTTTTGAGTGGCTGCAGCTAATTCTTACTTCTTTTCCTTCCAAACTTTTGTATTCATATATATGCTCAAAGACTGGTGTATTCGTGCGAGTCTGTTTAGACTAATTGTTGCAGCTCATGTTATCTGTACGCAACATATCGCCCGCCCGAGAGGCCGGAATTCCTTTGTGGTTTCAGTTTAGACTAGAGTTTGTGGTACATGGAAATTTGTGGTTTTCCTGCACATTATCTTCTCAAATTATACCTATTTGATTGATGATGGGGAGGGGTTACTTCTTGACGGTAGATTAAATTCGCCATTTCTGGATGCAGAAATCCTTTCAACATCCAATCTAGATAATACATCCTGGAATGGAAGCATATAATTATTCTTTGTAATTTACTCATTTTTTTTCAATCAGGCTTATCTTGTGTGTTCACAATAGTTTATATGGGGTGGAAGCAAATAGTTCATACTAATTCTCATGCACCTACCGAACACATCCTATTGTAAATTTACTCACCTACCTTACCATGAGTTCTATTCGAAGAACATGAATGAGATACGCAATTTTGAAAACATATCAGAGGGTCCATGGGAGATTGAGGCCACTTCTTGGTAACAAGAACAGTTCCAGTGCCTTCAAAGTAATCTTATTCGCATTAAGTAATCAAAATCTCCTCTCATTCTTTTGTCGAAAGGGTCTGCATAGAAATATATTTCATATGGAGCATTACGACAACATTTCAGTGTGACCAGTTTCTCTTTCAAGTAAGAGATATATTTTAGTGCCAGGATTGATCTATTTACTGCTATACAATGACGTTAGCTACACAACTTATTGAAGTTTTAGTGAACCTGAACTGCTATTTTTTATGTGCATCAAGCATCGGCAGAGCAGATTTTTTCCATTTACGTGATGATAGTTGCGCACCTGGTAGCTTTTCTCTCTGTGCACCAATCATCAATACAACATATCTGATTTGTATGCCGATAATCCTCTAAGAGCACTAAGCTCCCAGGGTTGGGAGCGCCTCTGGTGCATTTACATGTCGTTTTCGCTGGTCCCACTGAAGATAGCTATTGGCTGCACGTATCCTTTGGTTAGGCTCTCTACCTTGAAAGAAAACTTGCACACGAGGTTGACCCGGTCGGCCTGGAACCGACTCGCCGCCACCGCCTACCTCCTCCACCTCGTCCGTCCTCACTCCTCCCCTCCCCCACGCATCTCAAAAACATCAACACCCCACGTACTCCGAGAGTTCGCCTACTCCTCCCTCAACCCCAGTCGGCGAGCTCGGCAGAGTGGCCATGGATGTCGCGGGCGCCACATCCTTTCTCTCCAGGTTGTCCTCGACCTGATCTCCTCAACGACCGCCCCGAGCTGTTGTTGGTGGCCTCCCCGATCTGTTCTACTTCAACTCTAGGTTGGACTGGTATGGTCTCCACTATTTTCTCTCCTTCCCCATCTTTGCTATTTTTTGGTAATTACGATGGGCAAGCAGGAATAAGGTGTCAATGATTGGATAGATGGACCTGAACTATTATTTTGGATGGAAACTGTCATTTTTTTGTCCAGGGTTTGGGTTCATATTTGTGACATATTGAAGCATCACGGGAATAATTAATTTTATCTGATTTGATTGGAAGTATATTTACTGCTTTACCTGAATCTTTTGCTCACTAATCGATTATTTTCATGTGCAGCGAGTACAAAATATCGCGAGGTTGGTTATTATTTTCATGTGCAACCTATATCAGCAGTTTAGGGATCTCATTAGTTGTTGTGGAAATATTCATCTAGGAAATGAATTATCATGCCTTTTCCCTTATGTGAGTACCAAATTAAGATTAGTTGGATGCCTGGGGTTTCCTCTAGAGCTGCCTAAGGGTGCTGATTGAGGTTGGATGGAAGCGTTCTAGGTCTTGCTGGGGCATGCTCAATGTGGGTGCTCTAATGGGTATGAGGCCATCAATGTGGTTTGTTTGGGGCTGATTTGGATGGGTTCTGCTGGTGGGCGTGGTTGCGGTATCTTCTTTTAGGAATTTGGGGCAGAATGGAGAAGGAACCGCATCCGCCTGTGGCTTGGTGGTGTTCTTCAGGGATTGTGCCGATGTTGTTGTTTTGGGGTCGAGTAGATTCGATTTTGGCCGTGCTTCCTTAATGAGTGTGATAAGTTTGACTTCCACGTAGGGCTGGACTGTTCATTCTCTATTGACATTTGCATATTGTTGGCGTATGTGCTGCTGATGAAATCACAGGGTAATGAAAAAATAGCCCGAGAACAAAGAGCCCCATTAAATAGCACATGCACATCTGCTGATGTCTGGTCCATGGATAAACAGTCCACTATGTGCAGCATGAAGAATTTATCAGAGGGTAATGAAAAAATAACCCGAGAAATCAAAGAGTCCCATTAAACACCACCTGCTTGCTGTTCGAGTTTATCCACGACTGGCTTTGTCAATCATCATATCACAGAACTGAAGGATTGCTGCACAACTAGATTCAGGTATGTTGCATCCAAGTAAATCCACCTTGAATTAACTTCAACGTATCAGCCTGAATAACAAGTGCTTTATCAAGAAGGCATGCACACCCATCAGGCCACAACTGTCGCAGAGCGAAAGCATTCGTCTGTTGCAATTTTGTCCAGTCTGCTCTATCAAGAAGGCATTCACGCCCATCAGGCCACAACTGTCCCAAAGCGAAAGCATTCATCTGTTGTAATTTTGTCCAGTCCTTGCCCAATTTCAATACCTCCGACCTCAATCACAATGGAACCTGCCATTGAGCATGGAAGCTCTTCCGGGAGCTGGCCATGTGCTACCTTGAAAATGAGGGGCACACATGAGATTCCCTGTTTTAGCCACTCATTGCAATTCTTAAACTACTTGACTTGATGGATTTGGCTAAATGCGGGTAGCTCGATGTTGATACTAATCTATCAAAATTAAAATGTAGCGTTTATGTAGAAGATCACCCTGTGCTTTATTGATAGAACAACAACAGACTATCATAGGTGATATGTGTGATTTTTTTTGGCCTGGCAATATTAGCTTTGAGAGAGAGTGCTGAAGGCTGAAGCGATAGATCAGAAGAGCATGATGTATGGCCTAAGAGTATATGTGAAAATTCGCTTTAGTTGTAATCAGAGAACGATGATTGTGCTACAATTTATTGGTGTTTGTAATCATTAGAACTGGTCATTTGTTGTTTCGTTGTGGATTTTCTATAGGCTACAATGAAACTTTTGTTGGCTACCTAGATGATTTCAGAGGGCACATTGATACTCCACACATGTTTCTACTCTTAGCCAGCATCTCCGCCTTTTCAGTTGGCTTCTTGCTTGCTTAGTTCAATATGGAAACAAGAATATGCAAGGTTATCTTTTTGTCTGCATCCTTCACTACATCTGAAAGAATGCACCCAAAAAGGCACGTGTGACCACACTTTTTCACGTTTTGATTTATCTACGGTATGTATGTACTATAAACCTAATGAATTATCTCATGTTTACATTTCTCAAGGTGCTAGCCTGAAATGCAAGAAACAATTACTTCACATTTTCTTCTGATTTTGCATTTACAAATTAAAGCTTATCATATATTCCTAGGAGTCCTTAAATAACAAATTGCCATATCATATATTTTTTCCTGAATTTCCAGCTTAAGACGTGGACACTTAAGTCAACGTTGGAAATCCAAAAAGAACTCGGTAAGAATTTATTTATCTACCTCAATATATCAACTCTACATTTCTTTTCACAAAATGAATTCAGATAAATTATCAGTTTTTCTTGAACTTGCAGTTTTAAATATGAAGCTTACATTGCTAAGAACGCTCAGTTGGCCAACTTGAACTGCCTTAGACTATAAGCTCTACATTAAAGTTTAAAGCAAAATAAGGGGAATTGATAGTAAATTATAAATTCAGTTAATAATCAGGATCACAAAATCTAATGCCAGATCACCATCAAGGATTATGATACATATATGTTTTGGCTGTCCATTTAAAGTTTGCATTACAGAGGTGGAAAAGGAGGAAATAAAGTTGATTATGAAGAATCACCAGGAGCTACAAGTGTTCTTGACTAACCATAATTATTCTATTAATATCTTCTTTCAGTCATATATTTCTCTGTAAAAAAAGGCACACAAGTGTACAGAAAAACACCAAAAGTTACTGATGTTGTGTGAAGACAAAGATATTTGCAATTTTAAAGGATTTGTGATAGAAGGCATGTACATGTTTGGTGAAATTCTTAGATATCATCCCTGTTTAACTTTTTCTGTAATTTTAAATTTCATTCAGTAAACATCCCCATTCTTCACTATGTTTTACCTTATTTTTTCATATTGCTTTTTTGCTTTTTTAGTTTTAACCTTCTCTGTTTTGCATTTCCTTTCTGCGGTCAGTGTGTAGACTATACCCATTTTTTGTTTTGCAAGGAGATATCAAAGGGTTTCAACAACATTGTCTTTGGAAAGGTTGTATTTTCCCTTGTTCGTGTGTAAACATCTTCGAGTACAACAAGTATCTATTTTTTCTTCTGCGGTGAGCTATCAATGAGTAATCACAAACGCCGATCCAACACGTGGGCATTAGTGATTACTCATTTTCATCAAGTCTTTCATACATGTTTTAACTCATGTAACTTTTTTCTGGCTCAATCACTTTGAGTTGTGGATGACAATTTTCAAATTGCTATTGATTTTATGCATCGACATAACTTCAATTACAAAATTTCCCCTGAGTAAAGGAAAAAATATTAGCCTGAAGGGCAAAAAACGCGCGCAGCAAAGCGCGCGAGGTCCTTCTAGTCTTGTATTAATCCATGCAGGCTACCTTGGGAGCGATGGAAGTAACACTGCTGAAGGTTATGTCCCGCAACTCTTACATATGGAAAGTTGTGATGCAAGGTCCATAAGTGCAGAATCATAAGTCCCAAAGTCACATAACAACATATCTGCCATGCTGAATATGAGGGTGTCTGGAAATTCAGAAGAGTGCAGATTCATGGGTCCTCAACAAGGTCGACTTTATTGTTGTGGATCGCTAGGTAGAATTTATCAACGTGTCCCTTCAGTTAGCATAATTATTTTTGTTTTGTTTAGCTGTTTTAGGACGTTTCAACTGCACACTCTTTTATTGTATATCTTTTTACAATATCCATGATATGCCAGTTATCGGTAATTGAGGCACTTATATGAACTCAAGTCAACACAAGTATGCCCGAGGTTATTTATCCTTGACTTTGTTTCGGGGGTAGAGGTTATAGTGCATTACCAATGTATGGGTCTGCTAAAACTGAACATTTAGCTCCTAAGTACTGAAACCTCTCTGTTATATATGCTATAAATTTCTATCTTCCTGTTCGAAGCTCTAATGTATAAAGATTATTGGCTATAATGTATAAAGATTATTGTAGTGGTCGTTGAGCGACAACCCCTATAAACTGTATATTGTATTAGAACTTGTCCCCACCCCCCCAAGTTCATTTACTATGTCATGAGGGTTGCACAATACTGTATTTGCTTGCTTAAAATTATCTTCCATTTACCTTTTTGGTATCGTACATTCGTTTGAAGCTGCAATATGGGCTGACAGTTCTGACCTTATAGTACAGTTTTAACATTCGCTATGTGTTATTACAGATGGAATACATGTCCCTATTGACTGAAGAACAAGTGATATTTTCCACATGATATCATGGTATAACTGACCTGTAGTATGTTGTTTGCTCTTTTCCACATGATATCATGGCAACACACGTCTTTAAAATATGAAGAATCTTTTATAAATTCTATTTATCTTTTAAAATATATTTTTTACCGAGCTTTTATTTATTCGAAGGGACAGTTTAATAGGTCACATGGCCCATTAAAATTTGAGTGATCCATATTGCTTTCGATCATCTCAAAGTCCCAACTTGTCACACAATCATCATTTAATTTCGACCGACTAAAATAATACCTTCATGTGTGATATGGATCCAACAAAAAAATTTAAAATAATAGTAGAATATATAATAAGTATCAAGATGCTTAGCAAAATACATATTAAAAATGCCGCTCACAATATCTTTCATCCAATACTACGTGAAGTTTAATGTTCAGAAACCACATAATTAATGGACTAGATCCAGAATTAAATGATGCATTTTAGTATAATCAATCAAAACAGAAAAAGTATTTTGAGAAGATTTAAATATTTAGAAGCAAACATAATGTTAAATCTTAGTAGTATAATCTTAAAGGTAGCTTTTAGTTTCGTTAGAATTGAAACTTGGGAGATCTTTGCTTTTACTTTATATTTTTAAAATTGATAATCATACCAACCACGAAGTGTATCATTTTTCTAAATAACTCATTTTGGTAGAAAGAGGCGTGTAAGCGTTGACGAACATATCACCAGTCCTCTGAAAAGGGGAAAAGAAAGGGAAGCCCAAATCGGACACATCATCCTCACTCCTCAGCATCCCACTCTCGCTCACTTGCTCTGTCCGCTAGGCGCTCCACTACCTCCCCGCCGTTGGCCCCTACCCTGCATCCCCACCACCGGCGCCGAGGGTCGTCCTATCCCCTGAATACGCGCCGCCGACGCGAGGGCGAGGCCCTACTCTCCTTAGCCTCACCGGCTACCATGAGTTCCGCCCCTTCCTCATCCCCGCTGCAGTGAGCCCACGACTACCAATCCCTCCCCTGCATCCCCACAGTTGCCGCCCTTTCTTCACGCACCTGATCTCTGATTCGCTATCTTTGTAGATCCCGAGGAGGCACCAGAGTTCCTGGGGAGAGCAGGAGGTGCAAGGCTCGTCATGCTCGCAACAGGAGGGCTCCATGGCGCCAGCCTCCAGGAAGAAGCATTGGAAGCCACCCATATGATGCAATACAGTGGATTGACCCATGTATAGCAGGTATGCGTTTTAAACTCATCAAGCTGCAGTTATCTTCCTTGTTATGTGCCTGTTAGAGTGTTGTAATCGGTTGATTGGAGCCGCTTAGAAGCTCTATGCCTGAATGAATGAACGATAGAGATTATTAGTAAGATCCATAGGGAAGCTGAGTATAGTTCAATTATTAGTCAGACCACGAATGTGCAAACGCTACCTTGTGCAACATCCCTAATACTGCTAGACATTGTTTGCATGTTAGCACTAACATGAGGCATAGCAACAACTCTCTTTCGTCCTGAGATTTGTTGCACCTGATACGCATCATTCCTGTGCAACCAATTGGATTCATTGTCGCATGGTACATTATTCTCTTTGTCATCGGGGATGCCTCCATGTGATTGACCAGAATTGGGTATAATTGATATATCTGCAAGTACATATAATCTATCAATAGCCAAGCTACTAACAAGCAATAAATAATTTATTAATACTTAGCAACCTGCACATGCATATTTCTGTAGTTGGGTGACATCCGATTGTCGTGTGGTTGGTTTGTGTGTAACAGTGCCATCGTTGGTGAGGAGGGCAGTAATAGCTTTTTTCTGTTCACGGGATTGGCGTTGCCGTTTTAATATTTCATCCCTGGTGCATGCCGCTCTTTGTCATTTTGCCTTCTTATCTCTTTAGGGTCTGCATATATGAAAAAAAAATGTTAATATAAAAATTAATTATGGGTTTATGCAGTAGTTGATTGTCATTACCACTGGTTATCTGTTTGTGTATCATCTTCATGGCAATTTCTATTGGCTTTAACAACAGCCACTTTTATTTGACTGTAATTACGTTGTCTCTTTAATATATTATCCCTATTCTGAGAATACATGACCCTCTCCAGTTGCCTCTTCAGCTCTGTAGTGCCTACATATATGATATGTTGTAGGTACAAATTAGCGTCACATCAGTTACTTGTGTAATAGGCAGTATTCTTGTACAAATACTTGAGCGTTGAGTGTTTGTGATGTCCTGAAATGTGGTACATTCGACGGTGGTTGCGGCAGAAGGAGTTACATCATGAGAATGAACTATATGAACATGTGTCATATTTAATCACTGTGCAGATAAAAAATGAATTTAAGCAATAATAAGACAGTATAGAAGCATGTGGTAGAAGCACACCATTACCTTGGAACCTGGCCTAGGGTGTATGCTAAACATTTTGTGCGTCAGTAAGCACTGTTGTTGAAGCCTGTTTGTTTGCACGGCCTTGGCGACATCTTTTCTGAATTTCATCTTTATTTTGGGCATAATACTCGCTATCCCTCTGCCTGTTCAATTCTTTAGGGTCTGTACAGATACATAGATACATAGTGCAAGTTAGCACACCACCAATAGCACTGTTAATTATCCTAAAAAAACAATAGTCAGCTTATATTTACCCAATGAGTGGGTGTTGCTTATATCCTGAAATGGGGTGCGCTTCCGCCCGTTTGGGAGATGACATACTGTCGCCTTTCTGTAAATAGTCCAATGGGGTCAGGCATTAGAAAAGGTACATCCGTATCCAATTCTATCTGCTAACGTGTAAGAAACAATTTACAATTCTCATGGAATGTCCAGCAGTTGATTGTATTTTTTTTGCCGTTGACAATTGGAATCGATTTTTAGTGATTTTTGGGTGTTGATGTTAGGTACGGGCGATCCAAAACATGGAAAAGGAGTAACGGAGCCTGCAACGAATAAGCATAATTGATGCGATCCAATACAATTTGTCGGGAGTGGATGAAGGAGGAGCGGCTACTCAGTCGACGTGCAGGGAGTCGGGGCGCGGTGGTGCAGGTCTGCGAGGTCACCCTGCGCGGAGAAGAAGGATCTGTGCAGGCCTGCGAGTACGCCGTGCAGGTGCATGGGAGAAGACGGGCTGTTGGGCGGCGTACGGCGTCATGGCCAGGGGTGTTCGCGATGGGGTCGGGGAGATCCGGTAATCAGTTTTTCGATCAGTTTTGCGCTGATACTTGCGTGATTAGCGGGATGAGGACGTGGGTTGTTGGGTGTGCGATCAGTTTTCCTCTGCCGGTGAAGCACGGTCAGTCATTGTAATTTGCTAAGTGCACACGGGTGAATCATGTCTGTTAATTTGAGTCTTGTTTCATGGGCCTGATCGTGCGGTGTTGTTTATTCTGTGGAGATTAGCAGTGTGTACGTAAGAAAATTCGTGTTCGCTCTTTTATTAGTAGTGGAGATGGAGATGGAGATGAGGACGTGGGTTGTTGGGTGTGCGATCAGTTTTCCTCTGCCGGTGAAGCACGGTCAGTCATTGTAATTTGCTAAGTGCACACGGGTGAATCATGTCTGTTAATTTGAGTCTTGTTTCATGGGCCTGATCGTGCGGTGTTGTTTATTCTGTGGAGATTAGCAGTGTGTACGTAAGAAAATTCGTGTTCGCTCTTTTATTAGTAGTGGAGATGGAGATGGAGATGAGGGTTGCACAATATTTGCTTGCTTAAAATTATCTTCCATTTACCTTTTTGGTATCGTACATTCGTTTGAAGCTGCAATATGGGCTGACAGTTCTGATCTTATAGTACAGTTTTAACATTCGCTATGTGTTATTACAGATCGAATACATGTCCCTATTGGCTGAAGAACAAGTGATATTTTCCACATGATATCATGGTATAACTGACCTGTAGTATGCTGTTTGCTCTTTTACAACTGTATAATTTAGTCAGTTATAGTTTTTGATGAAATTTCTTAGGAGAGACACTTCGTATATTCCCTTCTCACATTTTGATGTGCTAGCGATGTATCCAGCAGAAATAATGCAGCTTTCATCACTGAATTTGTTGCGAGTGGTTGGAAAACCATGCACTATTGTAAGTGTATGATTTAATTTTCTGTTATTTCTTACCATTAGTTCTGTCCCTTTTAAAGCTCCATATTGTTAATAATTATGTTTTATTTTGGGGATGACACATTTGGTTGTTCTTACATGACTTCTAAGGTGCTTTTCTCCTTGCTAGACTACATGTTCAGCAAGTCTATACGTTTCTATCTTCTATGCGATGGGCCATGGTCGGTTTCGAATGGTTCAGAATGTTTATGGTGCCCGTGAGAAACCATCAGTAATGCTCTTGTGGTGCATGCCCCGCTGCATTAGGTTTGTTGGCTCTAGGCTACGGGGACTTATTTCTCCTTATGACTAAATAAAGTTGGCAATGGTTTCTCAGTTATGCAATCACAAGATTGCTGGCAGGAGACTACACTCGAAAGAAATTTCAGCCCACATGCACTCATTTGCAGACGACAAATAATTCACTATTAAGAAGGCTAGGATCTTTAGTGATAATGACATCAACAACCATTGCATCTAAAACATTGCAATGCTCTTCAGGTAATGGCTAGATTAGATACTAAAGTCATAATGACCAGGATAATCCTTTCACATGCAATGTCTCTGAGGGTGACTTCAACCAAATCTTTGGTGGAAACTTAACCATGAATGGATATGGATCTTAAAACAGAGGACTATGCAATACTTTATTGTTCATATTATTCATGGAAGCTCTGCCGTATCGAACCACACAAATAAAATCATGTTGGACAATGCTGACAAAAACAAAAATGCATGTATGGATATGTTTAGAAGATACATCACCGGGTCACACATAGGGTCTAACCTAGGGTTGTGAAAGGGTTGCAGGATTGGCTGGACTTCCTTTTGTTTTACCTTTCTGTTTAATCTTGTGTACTTATCTCAAATGGAGCCAGTAGGGGCCTCGCCTACTATTTTTTTTTTAAATAGTTCTTAGAGTGAAATTAGTATTACAAAGATCCAAGTTATTTCGCTATTACAATGGTGTTTGACTCAAGGTTATTAAATATATTAGATAAATATATCACATAACAGGAAATACATGTTTGCAATGATAAAGAAATAGTGTATGGTTACAACGATACAAGGATAGATCAGCGCGGCAAAGCGCGCAAAGGGTTTCTAGTATACGTAACAACTATACACACAAGTTTCTACGTCTCTGTCTTTAGAACAGCCACCCCCAAAGAAGAAATCCCCCGACAAACCAAAACCACATAGCGTTTGACGTCTCGGTCTTATCACAGCCATCCGTCTATGGTTGGAGATTCGAGCGGCTGACTATTGGTCAGCCCGCACTCTCCAGTGAGGCGCGTGTTAGAGAATCTCCACTCGTCTCCCCGATGAGGCCCCCGGCAACAGTTTTTGTCATCCGAACGGCGAAATTCGGCCCAGTCGCGCCCGCGGTTCCTCGTTTTCGCCCGGATTTGGCCCTCCATTCCTCCGACGAGCCCAGGCCATCCCCAGCCCCCCGGGGATCTCTCGGGGAGTCCGGACGAGTGAAAAGCGGTGAAGGGCCCGCTCTGTCGGCGAGGTGACACGCGAAACCCACCACATTCTCGCTCAAAATCCCCCTACCCCTCGTATCTCTCTCGCCGCCGGCACCATATGAGAGAGAGGGTCCTCTTGCACAGCCTAATCACCAGGTGCCGACATCATGGGTTGCCTTCATTGCTATGCGCCAGGAGATTCGAGACTCTACAATGCATCAATAGCTGCAAGATGATCTGGTGGAGCATGATACGTCCCAAACGTATCTATAATTTTTGATTCTTCATGCTTGTTTTGTTATGATTCCTACATGTTTTATGTGCACTTTCCTACACTTTTTAGCATTTTCTGGGACTAACCTACTAACAAAGTGCCGCAGTGACAGTTCCTATTTTCTGCTATTTTTGTGTTTCAGAAAAGTTGTACATGAAAGTTTCTCGGAATTGGACGAAACAAAAGCCCAGTACCTTAGAATTCCGGAGGGAACACGAAGCTAGGAGGTGACCTGCCACGTGGCAGTACTAGGGCTAGGCGCGGGCCACCCCCTGGCCGCGCCTGACCCTAGTATCGCCACCCCGTCGCCTCGTTTGCTCCGCCCTTTCGCCTATTTATTCCGCGTATCGGGAAAACTCCAGATACCTGAGCCTCCATCCACGAAAAGTTTCTTCGCCGCCGTCATCCTAAAACCTAGTTCGGAGGGTTCTGCAGTCCGGCCCGGCACCTTGCGGGAGAGGGAAATCACCGCCGGAGGCCTCTACATCGCCATGTCTTCATCCAAGGTGATGCGTGAGTAGTCCTCCACGGGGACCATGGGTCCATAAAAGTAGCTAGATGGCTTTCCTCTACTCATAGTGCTTCATGTTTAGATCTTGTGAGCTCCTAACATGATCAAGATCATCGATTGTAACTGCTACTCGTTGGTTTGATGTAGATCCGATTTATAGAGAGATTGCTTGGTTGAGATTATGCATTATGCTATTATGATTCTTGCATGCTCTCCGTTTCTAGTAGATGCTTTGGCCAAGTAAATGCTAGCGACTCCAAGAGGGAGTATTTATGCTCGATAGTGGGTTCATGCCTCTATTTAATCATGGGAAGTGACAATATTCTCTACGGCTGTAGATGTGTTGTTGCTACTAGGGAGAAAACAGCGGTGTTCTATTCAAGGGTAGTTTCATTGCTTACATTAAACACAATGCTTAATGCAATTATCTGTTGTTCGCAACTTAATACTGGAGGGTGTCGCGAATGCAATCCCGAAGGTGGATTATTAGTCATAGATGTTGTTGGATTAACGGTCTATGTATTCTGTTGTAATGCACACATGATCACATAATATATATTATACCACAACTTTAAGCGGAAAATCTCTGTTTGTCAATTTCCCATCTGTAATTTGTTTACCCAACACACATATTTATTGAGGAGGCGCCTCTAGTGAAATTATGGATCCCGGTCCTTCTTCTTTTAATTGCAAACATCCACAACAATTTCCTGTTTGTTCTTGCAAACAACTTTTTTTCCACACGGCTCGTTTAATCTTTGTTTTCAGCAAAACCAGTGAGCCTGACAAAC
The DNA here is from genome assembly GCF_022539505.1 of Lolium rigidum. NCBI lineage: Eukaryota > Viridiplantae > Streptophyta > Magnoliopsida > Poales > Poaceae > Lolium > Lolium rigidum. Next base: position 156,747,295 of record NC_061509.1, on the reverse strand, counting down.
TCGCTGAAAGTTGGGGATAAAGTACTTGGTTGTTTGTGTGCAGGTCTCTACGTTGCAGCCGACGCCGGCAGTGCGCCCTGCCACAAGTTGGTCCGCTACACCTCAGGAGAGACCGCTTTTCTTCTACTGGTTCGACAACCTTGGTTAAATTACTAAGGGAAAACTTACCTCTTGCTCATCGTACCTTCCTCTTGGGGTTTCCCAATGTTGCACCCTTCATCTTCGCCAACTTAACATCAGCAAGACCTTTTCTGGCGCCGTGTGCAAGCATCAGAGCACATATGGAGGCTCTGAGGCAACACCGACGCCAACGTCAACTAGTCCTTATTAATTTGTTTCAAAACTTGTGAAATTGTGTGCTTTATTTGTTTCAGAACTTGTAAACATTGTACTGATTTTTGCCGATTTTGTTTCAGCAATTTTTTGAATCTTGTACGCCGAACTTGTTAAATTTTGTGGCGAATTTGTTTGAAATATGTCAAATGGCCGAGGTTGGGGTTCATGCGGGGGCGCGGCTGGAACTTCGGCACTCGCCACGCCGAATTTTCCTCCAATCCAGAAGAAAGTTTCGCCGGATTAGGCGTGGGGAGCTCAAAGACTGTAGATGATCTTATTGATTTTAGCCTGGGATTTGCCTCACTTCTCCCTCACATCACTGGCGCGCCTCCGTCCCTGCCGACTCAGCCGCCGCCCTTGCCCTCGCCCTGGAAATCCGGCCGGCGTCCGCCCACGTTGCGCCGCCACCTACCCCCACTTTTTTTATAAATTATTAAGCAGATCCTAGTTGTTTCGCTTCAAACATATCCTATTTTTTCCGTAGTATTTGATAGACTGTGCCTACTTTTTTGTGTGCTTCATGGTGTTCATGGTCCAGATCCTAAATGAATATCCGAACGTAATGAATCCTTCCTAAATTTATTTGTCCTTGAGTTGTTTATGCTCCCAGATTTGTTCACGCAGGAGCAAACGAGCTAGCACAGATCCGTTCTTACTCTTTTTTTCCTATGTACAAGGAATTTGCAATATACACTCTCTTATTATGTACTACCTCTGTTCCGTTGTAATTGACGCTACGCTGGAAGACAAATGAGCTAGCAATAGTTAGAATTGAAGTCAATTAAATGTGAACAGAGGGAGTATTTTCCAGGATTTTCATGTTTTTGCTAGAACTCTAGCATATATTGTAGATATTTTTTTAATATGTTTTCTTTTTTCATTCTCTTTTGTTCATATATTGTAGATATTGCATATATTGTAGATTTTCATGTATTTAACATATGATATTTTTTGGAATAAAGGTTTGCTGTGTTTCCCAAAAAAATGTTTAGGGTTTAAAAGATTTTCATACATTTTAAAAAAATCTTCACTAGTTTATAACAATATTCACATAATTAAAAAAAGGTTCAAGGCTACAAAGTGTAAAAGGTTCGCTGCTTCAAAATATATATTAAATGATTCGAAATGTGTTTTCACGCATAGAAAGTATTGAGGTCTTATATATTTTTCATACAAGTTTCATAAAGTTTCCATGTTTTACTAGAGCTTAGTAAAGGTTTCGAAGAAGTTATAATTATTATTACATTTCAATAAAACTTTTAATTCGTTCCACTGCGGTTTTACGTCAAATACGCAACCAAAGTTGGACATGGAAATAAGAACTATATGTCGCTTAGAGTTTAATTTGTGTCAAGATCTAAAGAGGGTAAAACAAGAAAAACATGAGTCCAATCACACCACATCATCAAACCAAATATTTAGGTAGGCGGCTCATCGATTTTTTTTACATGGTTTTCTTGTTTTTTGCTAGAAAACTAGCAGAGGTAAGTTTTATTAAAATCCCTTAGTCTCTCTTGAAGATGAAAGATCTAGCTAATGTTTTTGCTAGAAATTTAGCATGGGTTTCATGCTGCAGCCCATGATAAAATCCCTTGTCCTTGAAGATGTAGAATCACTTGGCACTACTGCTTTGTAAACTTCATCTCTCACACATCCGTTTCTTGCATGCGAAATCAATTGGCACTCCCATTTTATAAACTCACATCTCGGGCATTCATCCATCGCATATGAATTTTTTTAGTCCTTGAAGATGTAAAATGACTCCGCACTAATGCTTCCTAGACTCATCTCTCACGCATCCGTATGTCGCAAACATGCTATTTTTTTGCTGGAAAATGTGTCATGCAGTCTAGCCCTTATGCTAAATCACATGAACTGTTATGAAACTTGTGTGAAACTGTAGTAAACCAGTATACATCATTTGTTCAATAATTCTTCTCCTGACTGTAGTTCAAATTTGAGCTAAAACCATGAAAATAGCTATGGAACAACGAGGGTAACTTTTTAAAAATTTCTGATACCCTATGGAAACCTAAAACCCTTCTAAACCTAGCAGAAATACACTGGAAAATTAAGTACCGGTGAATCCACTTGGTATTACCGTGGCTTAAACTTCCATGTCTGGCATCCTAAACTCACCCCCGCTAGGGTTCTACATAATAGATGCATCCAAAGCTAGAAATGAGAATAAAAATCGCATCTCGCCTTGGAGTCCAATTCTTGTCAAGAACAAGAGATGACAAAGCAAGAAATACATGCATCAAATACAAATATTTGGGCCGACTAGTCGTAAGAAGTTGCACGTGGTTTTAATGTTATTGCTACAAATCACCTTGATATTTCAGGTTTCAACCGGTAATAAAATGTTGTGTGCACTTTGATTTTGTGGAACTAAACTAAAATGAGATCCTTATAGTAGAAACAGAATTTTGTTCATGCATATTTAACATATGTAAAATTCTGAAAAAAATGATCTGTTCTAAAAAAAAAAGATTTAAAAGAATGTTCATGAGGTTCAATTTTTTCTCACTAAGTTATAAAAAGGTTTAAGGGTCCAAAATAATATTTATTAAGTTCAAAAAAATCACGGCTTGAAGAATTTAGAATGTTCTCTATCTAAAAGCGCTATTGACATATTCACTGAAAGTTTTCATGCACAAAAGGTGATGAGGCTTCCTACAAGTTTCACAAGGGTTTCATGTCCTTCGAGAGCTTTTGATAAGGTTCGACCCGATCCGATAGGGGATTGGCCCGATCTTTCACGGCGATATAGATGCAAAACTGCGAGGTAATTCGACTGATAAGAAATCAATCGCAAAACCCAAAACTTCAACGGTGGAATCAACCAAGATCAACTCCCACGCTCAGCAACACACAGATCTTTAACAAATCCGCAAGCAAAACCAACGATATGCGCCCCCAAACATTGGGACCTTTTCTGGTGTTTATTCCAAAACCCTAAACTTTAACTTTAAACTTGCCTCCCCAAAACGTGGCCTGACAGCTCCTTATAAGAGGGCTGGGGCGAACTAAGTCGGTCAGGAAGAAGTCCAGACCGAAACACATACGAAAACAAATTAAAAACGAAAACAGAATCTGACTAAGGCCGGATTATCCGGTAGTGTCGGGCCGGATTATCCTGTCGGCGGATAATCCGGTATTCCGAATTATCCGGCCAAAAATCCGGTCCCTATTCCGTGAGCGCGCCATCAATCCCTTAGTGGTTTTCTGCCTCGGGGCCGGATTATCCGGTGGCTAGGACCGGATTATCCGGTTGGCGCAGAACTTCATCTTCGCGGGCGGCGTCCTGAAGTTCGGCTTCACCTCATCAGCTGGTGGCATTGCCACCGGTATCTGTCCAAACATCATGATGTATGGCGGTGGTGATTGAGACGCAGCAGGTGATACTCGTCCCTCATCATCTCTCCCCCCCCCTTGAAAGGAAACCGTCCTCGGTTTCAGCTTCTTTTGTTGGACCTTTAGCTTCACAGCAACAGCTTCCACCTGGATGTCTTTGACAAGCATAGGGCGCAGCACATGACGTTTCCCTTTATACCACAAAGAATATACATTGGATCTTCCCTCATGAGTGGATCGCTTATCAAATTGCCACGGTCGTCCTAGCAGCACGTGACATGCATCCATAGGCATCACATCACAAACAACCGTGTCTTCATAATCAACTACTGGAAATTTCAGGCGCACCTTATGTGTAACTTTCAGCTTCCCTGAATTATACAACCACTCAACACAATGTGGCTGCGGGTGCTTCCATGTAGGCAATTTCAGAGAGTCCACCAACTGCTTGCTAACAATGTTGGTATAGCTACCACCATCTATAATCAGCTTGCATGTGGTGTCCTTGACTAAGCATTGAGTCTGAAATATATTCCAGCGCTGTCCTTGACCATCTATGCGATCTGCCTCAACACGCTGCACCATCAGGTTAGTGCAACCAGCAAACATAACATCATCAGGACGAACATCAATGCTCTCAATTTCTTCAGCAGGCTCTTCAGTAGCCGGATCAATCTGGTCATCATCACTAGCAGACACATAGCCCTCTTGAGTAAGCATCACCCTCTTTCTATTTGGGCAATCACGCTTCAAGTGGCCACGTCCTCCACAAGAGAAACATTCAGTCTTAGCTGTAGACTGCACGCTTGATGCAGACTGTTGCTTGCTAGCGCCAAGTGGACGCTTGTTGGGAACCCCAAGAGGAAGGTGTGACGCGCACAGCAGCAAGTTTTCCCTCAGTAAGAAACCAAGGTTATCGAACAAGTAGGAGTCAAGGAGCACGTGAAGGTTGTTGGTGACGGAGTGTAGTGCGGCGCAACACCAGGGATTCCGGCGCCAACGTGGAACCTGCACAACACAATCAAAATACTTTGCGCCAACTTAACAGTGAGGTTGTCAATCTCACCGGCTTGCTGTAACAAAGGATTAAATGTATGGTGTGGAAAATGATGTTTGTATACGAAGAACAGTAAAGAACAATGTTTGCAGTAGATTGTATTCCGATGTAAAAGAATGGACCGGGGTCCACAGTTCACTAGTGGTGTCTCTCCAATAAGAAATAGCATGTTGGGTGAACAAATTACAGTTGGGCAATTGACAAATAAAGAGGGCATAACAATGCACATACATATCATGATGAGTAGTGTGAAATTCAATCGGGCATTACAACAAAGTACATAGACCGCTATCCAGCATGCATCTATGCCTAAAAAGTCCACCTTCAAGTTAGCATCCGCACCCCTTCCAGTATTAAGTTGCAAATAACAGACAATTGCATTAAGTATGGTGCGTAATGTAATCAACACAAATATCCTTAGACAAAGCATTGATGTTTTATCCCTAGTGGCAACATCACATGCACAACCTTAGAACTTTCTCATCATCGTCCCGGATTAAATGGAGGCATGAACCCACTATCGAGCATAAATACTCCCTCTTGGAGTTACAAGTATCAACTTGGCCAGAGCCTCTACTAGCAACGGAGAGCATGCAAGATCATAAACAACACATATATGATAGATTGATAATCAACATAACATAGTATTCAATATTCATCGGATCCCGACAAACACAACATATAGTATTACAGATAGACGATCTTGATCATGATAGGCAGCTCACAAGATCGAACGATGATAGCACATGAGGAGAAGACAACCATCTAGCTACTGCTATGGACCCATAGTCCAGGGGTGAACTACTCGCACATCAATCCGGAGGCGATCATGGTGATGAAGAGTCCTCCGGGAGATGATTCCCCTCTCCGGCAGGGTGCCGGAGGTGATCTCCTGAATCCCCCGAGATGGGATTGGCGGCGGCGGTGTCTCTGGAAGGTTTTTCGTATCGTGGCTCTCGGTACTGGGGTTTTCGCGACGAAGGCTTTAAGTAGGCGGAAGGGTAGGGTTTGAGGAGTCACGAGGGGACCACACACCAGGGAGGCGCGGGCCCCTCCTTGGCCGCGCTGCCTTAGTGTGTCGCCACCTCGTGGCCCCACTTCGTATCCTCTTCAGTCTTCTGGAAGCTTCGTGGAAAAAATAAGACCCTGGGCGTTGATTTCGTCCAATTCCGAGAATATTTCCTTTGTAGGATTTCTGAAACCAAAAACAGCAGAAAACAGCAAGTGGCTCTTCGGCATCTCGTCAATAGGTTAGTGCCGGAAAATGCATAATAATGACATAAAGTGTGTATAAAACATGTGAGTATCATCATAAAAGTAGCATGGAACGTAAGAAATTATAGATACGTTTGAGACGTATCAAGCATCCCCAAGCTTAGTTCCTACTCGCCCTCGAGTAGGTCAACGATAACAAAGATAATTTCTAAAGTGACATGCTATCATAATCTTGATCAATACTATTGTAAGCATATGTAATGAATGAAGTGATTCGAAGCAATGGTAAAGACAATGATTTAAATAACTGAATCATATAGCAAAGACTTTTCACGAATAGTACTTTCAAGACAAGCATCAATAAGACTTGCATAGGAGTTAACTCATAAAGCAATAGATTCTTAGTAAAAAAGTTTTGAAGAAACACAAAGGAAGATATAAGTTTCAGCAGTTGCTTTCAACTTCAACATGTTTATCTCATGGATAATTGTCAACACAAAGTAATATGATGAATGCAAATAAGCAAGTATGTAGGAATCAATGCACACAGTTGACAGAAGTGTTTGCTTCTAAGATAGAAAGAAGTAGGTAAACTGACCCAACATAAAAGTAAAAGAAAGGCCCTTCGCAGAGGGAAGCATGGATTGCTATATTTGTGCTAGAGCTTTTATTTTGAAAACATAGAAACAATTTTGTCAACGGTAGTAATAATTCATATGTGTTATGTATAAGATATCTTATAAGTTGCAAGCCTCATGCATAGTATACCAATAGTGCCCGCACCTTGTCCTAATTAGCTCAGATTTTCATGGATTATCATTGCATAACATATGTTTCAACCAAGTGTCACAAAGGGGTACCTCTATGCCACATGTACAAAGGTCTAAGGAGAAAGCTCGCATTGGATTTCTCGCTTTTGATTATTCTCAACTTAGACATCCATACCGGGACAACATAGACAACAGATAGTGGACTCCTCTTTAATGCATAAGCATTCAACAACGGATAATATTCTCATAAGAGATTGAGGATTGTTGTCCATGCTGAAACTTACACCATGGATCATGGCTTTAGTTAGCAGCCCAATGTTCTTCTCTAACAATATGCATACTCAAACCATTTGATCATGATAAATCTCCCTTACTTCAGACAAGACGAACATGCATAGCAACTCACATGATATTCAACAAAGATGTGGCAGGTTGATGGAGTTCCCCAGTAGTTCAATGGTTATCGCACAGCAAGCAACTTATAAGAAATAAGATACATAAGTACATATTCAATACCACAATAGTTTTTAAGCTATTTTTCCATGAGCTATATATTGCAAAGACAAAGAATGGAATTTTAAAGGTAGCACTCAAGCAATTTACTTTGGAATGGCAGAAAAATACCATGTAGTAAGTAGGTATGGTGGACACAAATGGCATAGTTTTTGGCTCAAGGATTTTGGATGCACGAGAAGTATTCCCTCTCAATACAAGGCTTAGGCTAGCAAGGTTGTTTGAAGCAAACACAAGTATGAACCGGTACAGCAAAACTTAAATAAGAACATATTGCAAGCATTATAAGACTCTACACTGTCTTCCTTGTTGTTCAAACCCTCGCCAGAAAATATCTAGACTTTAGAGAGACCAATCATGCAAACCAAATGTCAACAAGCTCTACGGTATTTCTTCATTAATAGGTGCAAAGTACATGATACAAGAGCTTAAACATGATCTATTTGAGCACAAGAATTGCAAAGTATCAAATTATTCAAGACATTATACCAATTACCACATGCAGCATTTTCTGTTTCCAACCATATAACAATGAACGAAGCAGTTTCAACCTTCGCCATGAACATTAAGAATAAAGCTAAGAACATATGTGTACATATGCAACAGCGGAGCATATCTCTCTCCCACATAATGAATGCTAGGATCCGATTTTATTCAAACAAAACAAAAATAAAAACATAAAGACGCTCCAAGTAAAGCACATAAGATGTGACGGAATAAAATATAGTTTCACTAGAGGTGACCTGATAAGTTGTCGATGAAGAAGGGGATGCCTTGGGCATCCCCAAGCTTAGATGCTTGAGTATTCTTGAAATATGAAGGGATGAACCACGGGGGCATCCCCAAGCTTGGAGTTTTCACTCTCCTTGATCATATTGTATCATCCTCCTCTCTTGATCCTTGAAAACTTCCTCCACACCAAACTCAAAACAAACTCATTAGAGGGTTAGTGCATAATCAAAAATTCACATATTCAGAGGTGACATAATCATTCTTAACACTTCTGGACATTTCACAAAGCTACTGAAAGTTAATGGAACAAAGAAATCCATCAAACATAGCAAAACGAGCAAGTGCGAAATAAAAGGCAGAATCTGTCAAAACAGAACAGTCCGTAAATATGAATTTTTCTGGGGCACTTAACTTGCTCAGATGAAAATGCTCAAATTGAATGAAAGTTGCGAACATATCTGAGGATCACGCACGTAAATTGGCAGATGTTTCTGAGTTACCTACAGATGGGTCGGCTCAATTTCGTGACAGTAAGAATTTTGTTTCTGCGCAGTAATCCAAATCTAGTATCATATTTACTATCAAAGACTTTACTTGGCACAACAATGCAATAAAATAAAGATAAGGAGAGGTTGCTACAGTAGTAACAACTTCCAAGACTCAAATATAAAAAAAAAGTGCAGAAGTAAAATAATGGGTTGTCTCCCATAAGCGCTTTTCTTTAACGCCTTTCAGGTAGGCGCAGAAAGTGTGAATCAAGTATTATGAAGAGATGATGCATCAACAGAGGGGTTTGGAGTTTTCTCAACTATGCAATGTATCTTATCTATGTAAGTTTCAGAGGCTCCTTTTTCATTACTCTTAGGCTTGCTATTCTCATCAAACAAATTTTCAGGAACAATCCAATCAAAATTCTTTTCTAATGCCTCACACATTCCTAGAAGCTTGCAAGGCATTGATGTTTTAATTTCCCCCTCACAATTAACTTTATTAGTGTATTTTAACCTATCTTTTTCCATCTTTTCAAGGGTATTAGCAAAATTGGTATATAATCCAAGCATCTTATGTTTAATAAAGACTTTTCTAGCTTCTCTAGCTACATCACCAAATTCTTTAAGAAGGGTTTCTAAAACAAAATCTTTCTTTTCTCCTTCTTCCATATCACAGAGTGTAAGAAACATATGTTGCATTATGGGGTTGAGATTAACAAATCTAGCTTCTAACATGTGTACTAAATAAGCAACAGCAATTTCATAAGTAGGAGCAAGTTCTACCAAGTGTCTATCTTCAAAATCCTCAACCGTACTAACAGGAGTGAAAAAATCTTCTATATTATCTCTTCCAATGATAGACCCTCGTCCTACCGGTATGTCTTTCAGAGTAAACTCAGGAGGAAACATGATGAAATAAACAAAAAGTGAATAAAGTAAATGCAAGTAGCTAATTTTTTTGTGTTTTTAATATAGAGAACGCAAACAAGACAGTAAATAAAGTAAATCAAGTAACTAATTTTTTTGTGTTTTGATATAAGAAAGCAAACAAAGCAGTAAATAAAATAAAGTAAAGCAAGACAAAAACAAAGTAAAGAGATTGGAAGTGGGAGACTCCCCTTGCAGCGTGTCTTGATCTCCCCGGCAACGGCGCCAGAAAATCTTTGCTTGCTAGTGCCAAGTGGACGCCTGTTGGGAACCCCAAGAGGAAGGTGTGATGCGCACAGCAGCAAGTTTTCCCTCAGTAAGAAACCAAGGTTATCGAACCAGTAGGAGTCAAGGAGCACGTGAAGGTTGTTGGTGACGGAGTGTAGTGCGGCGCAACACCGGGATTCCGGCGCCAACGTGGAACCTGCACAACACAATCAAAATACTTTGCCCCAACTTAACAGTGAGGTTGTCAATCTCACCGGCTTGCTGTAACAAAGGATTAAATGTATGGTGTGGAAAATGATGTTTGTATACGAAGAACAGTAAAGAACAATGTTTGCAGTAGATTGTATTCAGATGTAAAAGAATGGACCGGGGTCCACAGTTCACTAGTGGTGTCTCTCCAATAAGAAATAGCATGTTGGGTGAACAAATTACAGTTGGGCAATTGACAAATAAAGAGGGCATAACAATGCACATACATATCATGATGAGTAGTGTGAAATTCACTCGGGCATTACGACAAAGTACATAGACCGCTATCCAGCATGCATCTATGCCTAAAAAGTCCACCTTCAGGTTAGCATACGCACCCTTCCAAGTATTAAGTTGCAAACAACGAGACAATTGCATTAAGTATGGTGCGTAATGTAATCAACACAAATATCCTTAGACAAAGCACCGATGTTTTATCCCTAGTGGCAACAGAGACATCCACAACCTTAGAACTTTCTCGTCACCGTCCCGCATTAAATGGAGGCATGAACCCACTATCGAGCATAAATACTCCCTCTTGGAGTTACAAGTATCAACTTGGCCAGAGCCTCTACTAGCAACGGAGAGCATGCAAGATCATAAACAACACATATATGATAGATTGATAATCAACATAACATAGTATTCCATATTCATCGGATCCCAACAAACACAACATATAGTATTACAGATAGACGATCTTGATCATGATAGGCAGCTCACAAGATCGAACGATGATAGCACATGAGGAGAAGACAACCATCTAGCTACTGCTATGGACCCATAGTCCAGGGGTGAACTACTCACACATCAATCCGGAGGCGATCATGGTGATGAAGAGTCCTCCGGGAGATGATTCCCCTCTCCGGCAGGTGTGATACGTCCATTTTGCATCACTATTTTATATCATAATTTACTGTTATTCATTGATATATTTTGTATTTAGAGATGATACTTATGTTATTTCATCTATTTTGCATGTTTTATGATTATCGGAGGATCGCGCGCCGGAGTCAGGATTCTGCGGGGAAAAGCATCGTCAAGAGACAATATTTTGGAGAAACCATTATTGATAAAAATTATTCCGGAGTTCCTATTTTTCCAGAAGATGAAGGGAGCCAGAAGGAGGAGCCGAGGAGGGCCGCCATGGGCCCCCCCCATAGGCCGGCGCGGGCCCCAGCCTGGCCGCGCCACCTTGTGGGGAGGGGGCCCATGACCCCCTCTGGCCTCCTCTCCTCCGCGTACTTGTTCACCCAGAAAACCTAAGCTACGGGGGATAGTCGCACAGAGCCACAGCCGCGGAAAACACCAGAGAGAAAAGAGCTCTCCGGCAGGCGGAAATCTGCCGGGGAAATTCCCTCCTGGAGGGGGAAATCGACGCCATCGTCACCGACATCGAGCTGGACATCATCTCCATCACCATCGTCATCATCTCCATCACCATCACCGCCGTCTCCACCGCTGTAACATCAAGGGTTGAATCTTGATTGTTTGATAGGGGAAACTCTCCCGGTGTTGATTACTACTTGTCATATCACCTCTGATTATGTTCCATATGATGTCTTCTGAGTAGTTCGTTTAGTTCTTGAGGACATGGGTAAAGTCTAAATGTTAGTAGTGAATTGTGCTGGGTAATATTCAATGGTTTGATATTTAAGTTGTGGTGTTATTCTTCTAGTGGTGTCATGTGAACGTCGACTACATGATACTTCACCTTTATGGGCCTAGGGGAATACATCTTGTACTCGTTTGCTAATTGCGGGGTTGCCGGAGCGACGTAAACCCGACCCCCGTTGGTATATCGATGGAGGAGGGATAGCAGGATCTCAGAGTTTAAGGATGTGGTTAGATTTATCTTAATTACTTTCTTGTATTTGCGGATGCTTGCAAGGGGTATAATCACAAGTATGTATTAGTCCTAGGAAGGGCGGTGCATTAGCATAGGTTCACCCACACAACACTTATCAAAACAATGAAGATTAATCAGTTGCATGAAGCGAAAGCACTAGACTAAATTCCCGTGTGTCCTCAAGAACGTTTGGTCATTATAAGTAAACAAACCGGCTTGTCCTTTGTGCTAAAAAGGATTGGGCCACTCGCTGCAATTATTTCTTTTGCATTTTACTTACTGTTATTTTATTTATCTGCAATATCAAAACCCCCTGAATACTTGTCTGTGAGCATTTACAGTGAATCCTTCATCGAAACTGCTTGTCAACACCTTCTGCTCCTCGTTGGGTTTGACACTCTTATTTATCGAAAGTAATACGATACACCCCCTATACTTGTGGGTCATCAAGACTATTTTCTGGCGCCGTTGCCGGGGAGTGAAGCGCTATTGGTAAGTGGAATTGGTAAGGAAAACTTTTACTGTGTGTGCTGATTTTATTTCTGCCTACTGCTATAATTTATTATGGAGAGATCTTCTCTTGAATTTATATTTGGAAAATCTACTACTACTGCAAAGGTAGTGGATGAGGATCCAGGTGAGGAAGAAATTCCATACAAAATACCTATGAAAATTATTGAACATGTTATAGATAATCGCTATGAAGGGGATGGAACCGTCCATCCTGGAGATCATTTATTGTTTCTACATGAATTATGCGGTTTATTCAAGTGTGCAGGTATTGCTATGGATGAAGTTAGGAAGAAACTATTCTCTGTATCGCTGTCTGGTAAAGCGGCGCATTGGTATAAATTACTGAATAATGGAGATTCTCTTGATTGGAAGGATATTATTCCTCTACTTTATTCTAAATTTTATCCTCCAAGTGAAATTCACAAAGACCGGAACCGCATATATAATTTCTGGCCTCATGATGCAGAGAGTATTGCCCAAGCATGGGGGAGATTGAAATCTTTAATGCTCAAATGCCCCATTCATGAGCTTCCTGGTAATATTATCATTGATAATTTCTATGCAAGACTTTCTTTTCAAGATAAGACCTTGCTGGATACTTCTTGCTCTGGATCATTTACACGCAATAAAGAAGAGTTTAAAAGGGACCTTCTTGATCGGATTCAGGAAAATACTGAAGGATGGGAGAACGACAAAGGTAGAGAGTCAGGTATAAATTATGATTACGAATGCATTAAAACTTTTATGGATACTGATAAATTTCGTAATATGAGCGTTGCTTATGGTATTGATTCTCAAGTCGTTGCAAATTTTTATAAAGCTTTTGCCTCTCATTTCGAATTGCCTAGAAAGAATTTTGATAAGTATCATGAACCGTATAAAGATAAAATTGGTTCTTCTATAAATGAATGTGTTGTAATTGAAACTGTTGACAACATTCTTCCTGAAGCTTATATTGAAAAAACTCCTTTCCCTGCTAAAATGAAGGAGTACTCTGTTATAAATAGTGCGGTTAATAAAAGTGCAAAGAGACCTATAGAACCTGAAGAGCAAATAAATTTTCAACCCGCTGTTGCAATAGTTAAAGATCTTGTGACTGAAAATGTAGAAGACGGTCATATTATTTTCGGTGAAGATGCTTCTAATATTGTTTCGCATCCTAATAAGTCTAGGAAAGCTATTGTTCCTATGATCTCTGTTAGAATTGGTGATCATTGTTATTATGGATTATGTGATATTGGTGCAAGTATTAGCGCTATTCCTTATGAGCTTTACACGGAGATCATGCATGAAATTGGTTCTTGTGAACTTGAAGATATTGATGAGGTTATTCGGCTAGCTAATAGAGAAACTATCTCTCCAATTGGTATTGTTCGAGATGTGGAAGTTTTATGTGGTAAGATTAAATACCCTGCTGACTTTTTAGTACTTGGTTCTGCCGCTAGTAAGCATTGCCCTATCATTTTTGGTAGAACTTTTCTAAATACTTGTGGAGCTATTATAGATTGCAAGAAAGAGAAAATTTTAACTATATTTGCTGGTGAATCTTATGAGTTTAATTTCTCTAAATTTGCTAAAACTCCTTATAAAGCTGATTTGCCTAATAATGATTTTAGAGTTGAACAGTGTGCATCTATTGCTCTTGCTCCTAATAATCCTCTGCAGCAACATTTGGAGGATAGTGAGAGTGAAGTCTTTAGGGAAGAAAGAGATGAGCTTGATGAAATTTTCCTTCGTCAACCTATTCTTAAGCATGATTTACCGGTTGAAGATTTAGGTACTACGCCACCACCAAAGGAAGATCCTGTTTTTGATTTAAAACCATTGCCTGAAAATCTTAAATATGCTTATATTGATGATAAGAAAATATATCCTGTTATTATTAGTTCTAAGCTTTCAGAGTTTGAGGAAGAAAGGTTATTGGAAATATTGAAGAAACACCGAGGAGCTATTGGCTATACTCTTGATGATTTGAAGGGGATTTCTCCCTCTATTTGCCAACATGCCATTAATATGGAAGATGATGCGAAGCCTGTTGTTGAACATCAACGTCGTCTAATTCCTAAGATGAAGGATGTGGTAAGGAACGAGATATTAAAACTTCACGAAGCAGGTATTATATATCCTATAGCTGATAGTAGATGGGTTAGTCCTGTGCATTGTGTTCCTAAGAAAGGAGGAATAACTGTTGTGCCTAATGATAATGATGAGCTCATTCCTCAAAGAGTAATTGTAGGATATAGAATGTGCATTGATTATCGAAAACTTAATAAGGTTACTAAGAAAGATCATTACCCTTTACCTTTTATTGATCAAATGTTAGAAAGGTTGTCTAAAAATACTCATTTTTGCTTTCTTGATGGTTATTCTGGGTTCTCACAAATTGCTGTTAAAGCTAAAGATCAAGAGAAAACCACTTTCACTTGTCCCTATGGAACTTATGCTTATAGGCGTATGCCTTTTGGTTTATGTAATGCTCCTGCTACTTTTCAAAGATGCATGTCTGCTATTTTTCATGGCTTTTGTGAGAAGATTGTAGAGGTATTCATGGATGATTTTTCTGTCTATGGAAATTCTTTTGATAATTGCTTGAGAAACCTTGATAAAGTTTTGCAGAGATGTGAAGAAACTAACCTTGTTCTTAATTGGGAGAAATGCCACTTTATGGTTAATGAAGGAATTGTATTGGGACATAAAATTTCTGAGAGAGGTATTGAAGTTGATAGAGCTAAAGTTGAAGCAATTGAGAAAATGCCCTATCCAAGGGATGTTAAAGGTATTCGTAGTATTCTTGGTCATGCTGGGTTTTATAGGAGATTTATTAAAGACTTCTCTAAAATTTCAAAGCCTCTTACTAATCTTCTTCAAAAAGATGTACCTTTTGTTTTTTATGATGATTGTAAGGAAGCTTTTCAAACTCTAAAGAAAGCCTTAACAACTGCTCCTGTAGTTGAACCCCCTGATTGGAATTTACCTTTTGAAATTATGTGTGATGCTAGTGATTTTGCTGTAGGCGCTGTTCTTGGACACCGAATAGATAAAAAATTGAATGTTATTCATTATGCTAGTAAAACTCTTGATGTTGCTCAAAGAAATTATGCTACAACTGAAAAGGAATTGTTAGCTGTAGTCTTTGCTTGTGACAAGTTTAGACCTTATATTGTTGATTCAAAAGTTACAATTCACACTGATCATGCTGCAATTAGATACCTTATGGAAAAGAAAGATGCTAAGCCAAGGCTTATTCGATGGGTACTTCTGTTGCAAGAATTTGATTTGCATATTATAGATAGAAAAGGTGCTGATAATCCTGTTGCTGATAATCTATTTAGATTGGAAAATATTGTTTATGATCCTGTTCCTGTTAACGATAGTTTTCCAAATGAACAATTAGCTGTAATAAAGGTGAGCTCGCGAGACAGTCCTTGGTATGCTGATTATGCTAACTTTATTGTTTCCAAGTACTTGCCTCCAACCTTTTCAGCCCAACAAAGGAGGAAATTCTTTTATGATTTGAGGCATTATTTTTGGGATGACCCACACTTATATAAAGAAGGAGTGGATGGTATTATGCGAAGATGTGCTCCCGAATATGAACAACAAGAGATATTGAGTAAATGTCATGGTAGTGCTTATGGAGGACATCACGCCGGAGATAGAACCGCGCAAAAGGTTCTACAACCGGGTTTCTATTGGCCAACTCTCTTTAAAGATGCAAGAAAGTTTATTTTATCTTGTGATGAATGTCAAAGGGTTGGTAATATTTCTCGACGCAATGAAATGCCTATGAATTATACTCTTATTATTGAACCATTCGATTGTTGGGGATTCGACTTCATGGGTCCTTTCCCTTCTTCAGACGGTAATACTCATATACTTGTTGCTGTTGATTATGTTACTAAATGGGCGGAAGCCATACCCACAAAAAGTGTTGATGGTGAGACCTCTTTAAAAATGCTTTTAGATATTATTTTTCCTAGATTTGGAGTTCCTAGATATCTTATGACTGATGGAGGTTCTCATTTTATTCATGGTGGTTTTAGAAAAACTCTTGCTAAATATGGTATTAATCATAGAATTGCCGCTGCTTATCATCCTCAAACTAGTGGGCAAGTAGAGCTAACAAATAGAGAGATTAAATCTATTTTGGAAAAGACTGTTAATAAATCTAGAAAGAATTGGCCTAGTAAATTGAGGGAAGCACTTTGGGCTTATAGAACTGCTTATAAAAATCCCATGGGTATGTCACCTTATAAAATGGTTTATGGGAAAGCTTGTCATTTACCTTTAGAACTAGAGCACAAAGCTTATTGGGCTGTAAGAGAATTAAATAAAGATCCTAAACTTGCCGGTAAGAAGAGGTTGCTACAATTGAGTTCTCTAGATGAATGGAGAAGTGAAGCTTATGAAAATGCTAAACTCTTTAAGGAAAAAGTTAAGAAATGGCATGATAGAAGAATTATCAAAATAGAATTTAATGTTGGGGATAAAGTCCTATTGTATCGGTCTCGTCTCAGAGTTTTTGCAGGAAAATTACTTTCAAAATGGGAAGGACCTTATGTCATTGTGGAGGTGTATCGTTCTGGAGCAATTAAAATTAGTTCTCTGCAAGGCAATGCCACACAAGTAGTGAATGGCCAAAGACTCAAGCATTATATTTCTGGATATTCATATAATGAAGATGTTGATGTTATTCGAGTGGAAACTCCGGAAGCTTTCATCAAAGGCCAAGTTGACAGTTCTGCAGAACTCGATTTTGAATAGGTAACAGTACTGGTAATGAAAAGTTTGCGTTTAACTTTGCGAATAATATTTTTGCTATTTTTAGAAAATATAGAAAATTACGAGATCGAAACGGAGTGGAGGAGGCGCACGAGGAGGCGCCCCCATAGGCCGGCGCGGGCCCCAGCCTGGCCGCGCCGCCCTATGAGGAGGACTCCTCGGTGTCCCACTCCGACTCTGGTTCGATCTGTTGCTTTCCTTTTGTCGTAAAAACTGCTGCTATATAATCCCCCGGACCCCCGGAGGTCCGTATATCGTTTTCTCGTCGCGTTTTGTTTTGAGCTGTTTTCTGCCAGGATCTGTCTTTGATCTAGAAGCACCATGGTCTCCAACAACAAGAGCAAGGGGCTTTCAGAGGAAGATATTCAAGATCCCGAGGTGAAAGAGGTTGATGAGAGCGTCAAGGAAGAAGATGGCTGAGCGTGAAGTGGACATCATCCACAAGATTGTGTCTGAACTTATTGATGAACACAAGAAGGAGACTGCAAAGTTATCGGATGACATCTTTTCGCTTCATAACACCACCGCCAAACTTCAAGCTCAACTCTACGATGTTCAGAATCAAAACTGTGAGTATGAAAACAGGTTTAAGCACATAAGCTATGCTGCTAGTTTCAGGATTCCCGAAACCAAGATGTCATTTGTCGATGGAGAGCCTCTTCCTTGGAAGTCCGATGAAGGGAAGAATTCATCACCGCCACCACCACCGAAGGAGTAATTCATCATTGGTATTGGCACCCCCTTGGTTTGTTCCAAGCTTGGGGGGGTGCCGCGGTATCACATCATCACTATCTTTTACCTTTTTTTTTACTATCAAGTAGTGCCATATCATGAGTAGGGAAGTTATTATATAAGATGAGTTGCATTGTGGAAGTATCTCTCCTTTAGTTGGTTGTCTTTGTATCCCATGGTGTGAGTTATCGTTATGGAATATTAATGATAAGTCTTATCATTTACATTTTGCACACCCTATTTTTGTTTGCAATTCCTTTTATATGATTGATCTTGGTGTTAGTATTGGTATCACTTTGGGAGCATTGATTAAATCTATTTGGTTTTGGCAAACTTAGCATTGGTCAATAGCAACAATAATTTGAGTTAAATAGAAAAGAGAAATACATGTTGATATCTTGTTTCATTATCCTTCTTTCTTGTTAACTCTTAGCTTTTTATTCTGAAGTTAAAATTATTCGTGCTCACAAGGAGGGTGTATGACTGTATTAATCACATTTATATTTGTTTGTTCCCCTCAACTCTATTGCTTGCTAATCAACCTTGCTAGCCAAAGACCTATACTGAGAGGAAATGCTTCTCGTGCATCCAAACCTTAACCCAAACCTATGCCATCAGTGTCCACCATAACTACCTACTATGTGGTATTTCCCTGCCATTCCAAGTAAATTGCTTGAAGTGCTACCTTTAAAAATTCTATTCTTTGTCTTTGCAATATATAGCTCATGGAAAAATAGTGTAAAAACTATTGTGGTTTTGAATATGTAACTTGTGTATTTTATTTCTTAATGAGTTGCTTGTTGTGCGATAACCATTGAAATACTGGGGAATGCCATCAACATGCCAACTTGCTTGATTATCATGTGAGTTGCTATGCATGTTCGTCTTGTCTGAAGTAAGGGAGATTTATCATGATCAAATGGTTTGAGTATGCATATTGTTAGAGAAGAACATTGGGCCGCTAACTAAAGCCATGAACCATGGTGGAAGTTTCAGCGTGGACAACAATCCTCAAATCTCTTATGAGAATATTATTTATTGCTGAATGCTTATGCATTAAAAGAGGAGTCCATTTGTCTGTTGTCTATGTTGTCCCGGTATGGATGTCTAAGTTGAGAATAATCAAAAGCGAGAAATCCAATGCGAGCTTTCTCCTTAGACCTTTGTACAGGTGACATAGAGGTACCCCTTTGTGATACTTGGTTGAAACATATGTTATACAATGATAATCCATGTAAATCCGAGCTAATTAGGACAAGGTGCGGGCACTATTAGTATTCGATGCATGAGGCTTGCAACTTATGAGATATTATTGCACAACACATATGAATTATCACTACCGTTGACAAAATTGTTTCTATGTTTTCAAAACAAAAGCTCTAGCACAAATATAGCAATCCATGCTTCCCTCTGCGAATGGCCTATCTATTACTTTATGTTGAGTCAGTAAACCTATTTCCCTCCACCTTAAGCAAGCAATTGAGTTGTTGTTGTGATCAGAACATTTATATTGCGATCTGCTTTATCATGCCTTTTATTCTTCTTTGTTTAGTACAAGTTTTATCTGAATGAATATAGCTTTGCAAGTTATCAGCGATTATGAGGAGATTATTATGATTGAAAATGCAAGCTGAGCCATATGAGCTTTAATATAAGAGCGCTGCTCGATAGATGAACATAATATGTTAATCATTCTCTGACCAAGAATGAAGTTTGCCATCACCAGTTATGATTTCTTATGCACCTTTATTTTTGATTACCTTCTACTTGTTTCAAGTTAGATTGTATGAAGAAATTATTCACTAGAATATCTTGTGTGAATTAATATGATGCTTCTTGTCCGTATTTGATTTATCGACTCTTCACTCCATAAACATGTGGTCTTGTTTACCGAGTTCAGTTTCGCTTGGGGACAAGCGAGGTCTAAACTTGGGGGGAGTTGATACGTCCATTTTACATCACTATTTTATATCATAATTTACTGTTATTCATTGATTTATTTCGTATTTAGAGATGATACTTATGTTATTTCATCTATTTTGCATGTTTTATGATTATCGGAGGATCGCGCGCCGGAGTCAGGATTCTGCGGGGAAAAGCATCGTCAAGAGACAATATTTCGGAGAAACAATTATTGATAAAAATTATTCCGGAGTTCCTATTTTTCCAGAAGATGAAGGGAGCGAGAAGGAGGAGCCGAGGAGGGCCGCTATGGGCCCCCCCATAGGCCGGCACGGGCCCCAGCCTGGCCGCGCCGCCTTGTGGGGAGGGGGCCCACGACCCCCTCTGGCCTCCTCTCCTCCGCGTACTTGTTCGCCCAGAAAACCTAAGCTACGGGGGATAGTCGCACAGAGCCATAGCCGCCGCTACGGGGCGGAAAACACCAGAGAGAAAAGAGCTCTCCGGCAGGCGGAAATCTGCCGGGGAAATTCCCTCCCTGAGTGGGAAATCGACGCCATCGTCACCGACATCGAGCTGGACATCATCTCCATCACCATCGTCATCATCTCCATCACCATCACCGCCGTCTCCACCGCTGCACCTCGTCACCGCTGTAACATCTAGGGTTGAATCTTGATTGTTTGATAGGGGAAACTCTCCCGGTGTTGATTACTACTTGTTATTGATGCTTTTTAGTGAAACTATTGGACCAAGTTTTATGTTCAGATTGTTATCCATCATCATATCACCTCTGATTATGTTCCATATGATGTCTTGTGAGTAGTTCGTTTAGTTCTTGAGGACATGGGTAAAGTCTAAATGTTAGTAGTGAATTGTGCTGGGTAATATTCAATGGTTTGATATTTAAGTTGTGGTGTTATTCTTCTAGTGGTGTCATGTGAACGTCGACTACATGATACTTCACCTTTATGGGCCTAGGGGAATACATCTTGTACTCGTTTGCTAATTGCGGGGTTGCCGGAGCGACAGAAACCTGAACCCCCGTTGGTATATCGATGCAGGAGGGATAGCGGGATCTCGAGTTTAAGGCTGTGGTTAGATTTATCTTAATTACTTTCTTGTATTTGCGGATGCTTGCAAGGGGTATAATCACAAGTATGTATTAGTCCTAGGAAGGGCGGTGCATTAGCATAGGTTCACCCACACAACACTTATCAAAACAATGAAGATTAATCAGTTGCATGAAGCGAAAGCACTAGACTAAATTCCCGTGTGTCCTCAAGAACGTTTGGTCATTATAAGTAAACAAACCGGCTTGTCCTTTGTGCTAAAAAGGATTGGGCCACTCGCTGCAATTATTTCTCTCGCATTTTACTTACTGTTATTTTATTTATCTGCAATATCAAAACCCCCTGAATACTTGTCTGTGAGCATTTACAGTGAATCCTTCATCGAAACTGATTGTCAACACCTTCTGCTCCTCGTTGGGTTCGACACTCTTATTTATCGAAAGTACTTACTTGTGGGTCATCAGGGTGCCGGAGGTGATCTCCTGAAGCCCACGAGATGGGATTGGCGGCGGCGGCTGATACGTCTCCAACGTATCGATAATTTCTTGTGTTCCATGCCACATTATTGATGTTATCTACATGTTTTATGCACACTTTATATCATATTCGTGCATTTTCTGGAACTAACCTATTAACAAGATGCCGAAGTGCCAGTTCCTTGTTCTCGCTGTTTTTGGTTTCAGAAATCCTAGTAAAGAAATATTCTCGGAATTGGACGAAATAAAAGCCCGGAGGCCTATTTTCTCACGAAGCTTCCAGAAGACCGAAGACGAGACGAAGAGGGGCCACGGGGAGCCAAACCCTAGGGCGGCGCGGCCCCCCTTGGCCGCGCGGCCCTGTGGTGTGGGCCCCCGTGCCGCCTCTTGACTTGCCCTTCCGCCTACAAATAGCCTCCGTGACGAAACCCCCAGTACCGAGAGCCACGATACGGAAAACATTACTGAGACGCCGTCGCCGCCGATCCCATCTCGGGGGATCCTGGAGATCGCCTCCGGCACCCTGCCGGAGAGGGGATTCATCTCCCGGAGGACTCTACGCCGCCATGGTCGCCTCCGGTGTGATGTGTGAGTAGTCTACCCCTGGACTATGGGTCCATAGCAGTAGCTAGATGGTTGTCTTCTCCCCATTGTGCTATCATTGTCGGATCTTGTGAGCTGCCTATCATGATCAAGATCATCTATATGTAATTCTATATGTTGCGTTTGTTGGGATCCGATGAATAGAGAATACTTGTTATGTTGATTATCAAAGTTATACATGTGTTGTTTATGATCTTGCATGCTCTCCGTTATTAGTAGATGCTCCGGCCAAGTAGATGCTTTTAACTCCAAGAGGGAGTACTTATGCTCGATAGTGGGTTCATGCCTGCATTGACACCGGGACAGGTGATGAGAAAGTTCTAAGGTTGTGTTGTGCTGTTGCCACTAGGGATAAAACATTGATGCTATGTCTAAGGATGTAGTTGTTGATTACATTACGCACCATACTTAATGCAATTGTCTCGTTGCTTTGCAACTTAATACCGGAGGGGTTCGGATGATAACCTCGAAGGTGGACTTTTTAGGCATAGATGCGGTTGGATGGCGGTCTATGTACTTTGTCGTAATGCCCAATTAAATCTCACTATACTCATCATGATATGTATGTGCATTGTCATGCTCTCTTTATTTGTCAATTGCCCAACCGTAATTTGTTCACCCAACATGCTCGTTCGTCTTATGGGAGAGACACCTCTAGTGAACTGTGGACCCCGGTCCAATTCTCTTTACTCGAAATACAATCTACTGCAATACTTGTTTCTACTGTTTTCTCTGCAAACAATCATCTTCCACACAATACGGTTAATCCTTTGTTACAGCAAGCCGGTGAGATTGACAACCTCACCGTTTCGTTGGGGCAAAGTAGTTTGGTTGTGTTGTGCGGGTTCCACGTTGGCGCCGGAATCTCCGGTGTTGCGCCGCACTACATCCCGCCGCCATCAACCTTCAACGTGCTTCTTGGCTCCTCCCGGTTCGATAAACCTTGGTTTCTTTCCGAGGGAAAACTTTTCTGCTGTGCTCATCATACCTTCCTCTTGGGGTTGCCCAACGAACGTGTGAAATACACGCCATCAAGCATATTTTCTGGCGCCGTTGCCGGGGAGATCAAGACACGCTGCAAGGGGAGTCTCCACTTCTCAATCTCTTTACTTTGTTTTTGTCTTGCTTTGTTTTATTTACTACTTTGTTTGCTGCACTAAATCAAAATACAAAAAAATTAGTTGCTAGTTTTACTTTATTTGCTATCTTGTTTGCTATATCGAAAACACAAAAAAATTAGTTTACTTGCATTTACTTTATCTAGTTTGCTTTATTTACTGTCTTGCACTCTACACTAAAAATTCAAAAAAATTAGTTACTTTTGTTACCATGTCTAGCTCTGAACCTGTTACTTCTTCGCCCGAAGAATTAGTCTTCACTTTTAAACAAGGGGATGAGGAGAGTTTTAAGGATGCTTGGTCTAGAATTTTTACTTCCTATCGTAAAACTGAACCTCAAATGACTCTGAGTTTGCTCCTTAGTAATTTTTATTTTGGTCTTATGGTTCGCTATAGATATGCTTTGGATACTTTAGTGGGAGGAGATTTCCTTCATTGCAATGGGGATCAAGCTTTTAATGCCATAAAGAAGTTGGTTGCATCATATGATTCAGCTAATAACTTTGATTCAATCCTCGCTAGCATATATAGTAGATTAAATACTCCGGAGATAAGTACATCTCGCTTGAATGATAACTATTGCCACGTTCGTAATCGTCTTGAACAAGTTTTAGTGAACTCTAAACTCTCATTGTGGGATCCTGCTGTTAAAATTGCTATCGGTGATCGAACCCTCCATGCCTACTGTGATATTATGTATGAATTTTGCCTTATGCCCGAAAGTATTTATAAATCTTTGAAACTTTGGGGAGTCGAGGAAGGAGGAGAAGAGATAACTCTCATTGATAACTCTACTATAATCCCTAAAGGAATAGCTGCAGGTGTGCATACAACTATTTGTGGAAGAACAATATCTATTGATTATCTCGTTGTTGAAACAGGAAAACTCACACTCGGAAGATCCCCGCTGAAACTATTGGGAGCAGTCATTGATGTTGGAGAAGGCACTTTGAAATTCACCTCTATACCGGGAGAAACTCGTATATTTACTAAACCAAAGGGAAAGAAAAACAATAAGAAAGGTAAGGGTAAAGCCCAAGGTAATGTTGATGCACCACCCTTCGATAATACTTGATACACACTTTCTGCGCCTAGCTGAAAGGGGTTAAAGAAAAGCGCTTATGGGAGACAACCCATGTTTTTACCTACAGTACTTTGTTTTTATTTTGTGTCTTGGAAGTTGTTTACTACTGTAGCAACCTCTCCTTATCTTAGTTTTGAGTTTTGTTGTGCCAAGTTAAGCCGTTGATAGAAAAGTAAGTACTAGATTTGGATTACTGCGCAGTTCCAGATTTCTTTGCTGTCACGAATCTGAGCCCACTGCCCTGCAGGAAGCTCAGAAAATTATGCCAATTTACGTGCATGATCCTCAGATATGTACGCAACTTTCATTCAATTTGAGAATTTTCATTTGAGCAAGTCTGGTGCCATTTTAAAATTCGTCAATACGAACTGTTCTGTTTTGACAGATTCTGCCTTTTATTTCGCATTGCCTCTTTCGCTATGTTGGATGAATTTCTTTGATCCACTAATGTCCAGTAGAATTATGCAATGTCCAGAAGTGTTAAGAATGATTGTGTCACCTCTGAATATGTCAATTTATATTGTGCACTAACCCTCTAATGAGTTGTTTCGAGTTTGGTGTGGAGGAAGTTTTCAAGGATCAAGAGAGGAGTATGATGCAACATGATCAAGGAGAGTGAAAGCTCTAAGCTTGGGGATGCACCCGGTGGTTCACCCCTGCATATATCAAGAAGACTCAAGCGTCTAAGCTTGGGGATGCCCAAGGCATCCCCTTCTTCATCAACAAATTATCGGGTTCCTCCCCCGAAACTACATTTTTATTCGGCCACATCTTATGTGCTTTTTCTTGGAGCGTCGGTTTGTTTTTGTTTTTGTTTTGTTTGAATAAAATGGATCCTAGCATTCACTTTATGGGAGAGATACACGCTCCGCTGTAGCATATGGACAAGTATGTCCTTGGTTTCTACTCATAGTATTCATGGCGAAGTTTCTCCTTCGTTAAATTGTTATATGGTTGGAATTGGAAAATGATACATGTAGTAATTGCTATAATGTCTTGGGTAATGTGATACTTGGCAATTGTTGTGCTCATGTTTAAGCTCTTGCATCATATGCTTTGCACCCATTAATGAAGAAATACATAGAGCATGCTAAAATTTGGTTTGCATATTTGGTTTCTCTAAAGTCTAGATAATTTCTAGTTTTGAGTTTGAACAACAAGGAAGACGGTGTAGAGTCTTATAATACTTTCAATATGTCTTTTATGTGAGTTTTGCTGCACCGGTTCATCCTTGTGTTTGTTTCAAATAAGCCTTGCTAGCCTAAACCTTGTATCGAGAGGGAATACTTCTCATGCATCCAAAATACTTGAGCCAACCACTATGCCATTTGTGTCCACCATACCTACCTACTACATGGTATTTCTCCGCCATTCCAAAGTAAATTGCTTGAGTGCTACCTTTAAACAATTCAAAATTTATCACCTCTTATTTGTGTCAATGTTTTATAGCTCATGAGGAAGTATGTGGTGTTTATCTTTCAATCTTGTTGGGCAACTTTCATCAATGGACTAGTGGCTTCATCCGCTTATCCAATAATTTTGCAAAAAGAGCTGGCAATGGGATTCCCAGTCCCAAATTAATTAACAAAAATAGACACTCCTCCATGGTATGTGATTGTTGGACGGCACCCGAAGGATTCGGTTAGCCATGGCTTGTGTAAGCAAAGGTTGGGAGGAGTGTCATCATAATAAAACTAAAATAAAAAGGCACTCCTTCATGGTATGAGATTGTTGGCGGGCACCCGAGGATTCGGTTAGCCATGGTTTGTGAAAGAAAGGTTGGAAGGAGTGCCACCCAAAAATAAAATAAAATGGGAGCCGCTCTTTGAAGGTTTGTCCGGCAAGGGGGTTAGAGTACCCGCTACCATTCGTTGACAACAACATACACCTCTCAAAACTTTATTTTTATGCTCTCTTTATGTTTTCAAAATCAAAGCTCTAGCACAAATATAGCAATCGATGCTTTTCCTCTATGAGGACCATTCTTTTACTTTCAATGTTGAGTCAGTTCACCTATTTCTATCCACCTCAAGAAGCAAACACTTGTGTGAACTGTGCATTGATTCCTACATATTCGCTTATTGCACTTATTATATTACTCTATGTTGACAATATCCATGAGATATACATGTTACAAGTTGAAAGCAACCGCTGAAACTTAATCTTCTTTTGTGTTGTTTCAATACCTTTACTTTGAATTATTGCTTTATGAGTTAACTCTTATGCAAGACTTATTGATGCTTGTCTTGAAGTGCTATTCATGAAAAGTCTTTGCTTTATGATTCACTTGTTTACTCATGTCATACACATTGTTTTGATCGCTGCACTCACTACATATGCTTTACAAATAGTATGATCAAGTTTATGATGGCATGTCACTCCGTAAATTATCTTTGTTATCGTTTTACCTCGCTCGGGACGAGCGTAACTAAGCTTGGGGATGCCGATACGTCTCCAACGTATCGATAATTTCTTGTGTTCCATGCCACATTATTGATGTTATCTACATGTTTTATGCACACTTTATATCATATTCGTGCATTTTCCGGAACTAACCTATTAACAAGATGCCGAAGTGCCGCTTGTCGTTTTCTCGCTGTTTTTGGTTTCAGAAATCCTAGTAAAGAAATATTCTCGGAATTGGACGAAATAAAAGCCCGGAGGCCTATTTTCTCACGAAGCTTCCAGAAGACCGAAGACGAGACGAAGAGGGGCCACGGGGAGCCAAACCCTAGGGCGGCGCGGCCCCCCTTGGCCGCGCGGCCCCGTGGTGTGGGCCCCCGTGCCGCCTCTTGACTTGCCCTTCCGCCTACAAATAGCCTCCGTGACGAAACCCCCAGCACCGAGAGCCACGATACGGAAAACATTACCGAGACGCCGTCGCCGCCGATCCCATCTCGGGGGATCCTCGGAGATCGCCTCCGGCACCCTGCCGGAGAGGGGATTCATCTCCCGGAGGACTCTACGCCGCCATGGTCGCCTCCGGTGTGATGTGTGAGTAGTCTACCCCTGGACTATGGGTCCATAGCAGTAGCTAGATGGTTGTCTTCTCCCCATTGTGCTATCATTGTCGGATCTTGTGAGCTGCCTATCATGATCAAGATCATCTATATGTAATTCTATATGTTGCGTTTGTTGGGATCCGATGAATAGAGAATACTTGTTATGTTGATTATCAAAGTTATACATGTGTTGTTTATGATCTTGCATGCTCTCCGTTATTAGTAGATGCTCCGGCCAAGTAGATGCTTTTAACTCCAAGAGGGAGTACTTATGCTCGATAGTGGGTTCATGCCCGCATTGACACCGGGACAAGTGACGGAAAGTTCTAAGGTTGTGTTGTGCTCGTTGCCACTAGGGATAAAACATTGATGCTATGTCTAAGGATGTAGTTGTTGATTACATTACGCACCATACTTAATGCAATTGTCCGTTGCTTTGCAACTTAATACCGGAGGGGTTCGGATGATAACCTCGAAGGTGGACTTTTTAGGCATAGATGCAGTTGGATGGCGGTCTATGTACTTTGTCGTAATGCCCAATTAAATCTCACTATACTCATCATGATATGTATGTGCATTGTCATGCTCTCTTTATTTGTCAATTGCCCAACTGTAATTTGTTCACCCAACATGCTGTTCGTCTTATGGGAGAGACACCTCTAGTGAACCTGTGGACCCCGGTCCAATTCTCTTTACTGAAATACAATCTACCGCAATACTTGTTTCTACTGTTTTCTCTGCAAACAATCATCTTCCACACAATACGGTTAATCCTTTGTTACAAGCAAGCCGGTGAGATTGACAACCTCACCGTTTCGTTGGGGCAAAGTAGTTTGGTTGTGTTGTGCAGGTTCCACGTTGGCGCCGGAATCTCCGGTGTTGCGCCGCACTACATCCCGCCGCCATCAACCTTCAACGTGCTTCTTGGCTCCTCCTGGTTCGATAAACCTTGGTTTCTTTCTGAGGGAAAACTTGCTGCTGTGCTCATCATACCTTCCTCTTGGGGTTGCCCAACGAACGTGTGAAATACACGCCATCAGCGGCGTCTCTGGAAGGTTTTTCGTATCGTGGCTCTCGGTACTGGGTTTTCGCGATGAAGGCTTTAAGCAGGCGGAAGGGTAGGGTTGGAGGAGTCACGAGGGGCCCACACACTAGGGCGGCGCGGGCCCCTCCTTGGTCGCGCCGCCTTAGTGTGTCGCCACCTCGTGGCCCCACTTCGTATCCTCTTCGGTCTTCTGGAAGCTTCGTGGAAAAATAAGACCCTGGGCGTTGATTTCGTCAAATTCCGAGAATATTTCCTTTGTAGGATTTCTGAAACCAAAAACAGCAGAAAACAGCAAGTGGCTCTTCGGCATCTCGTCAATAGGTTAGTGCCGGAAAATGCATAATAATGACATAAAGTGTGTATAAAACATGTGAGTATCATCATAAAAGTAGCATGGAACATAATAAATTATAGATACGTTTGAGACGTATCAACTGTGACGTAACAGACTTTGTAGACGCACTAGGAGTAGCAGGACTTGACTGTGGAGTAGTCACCGGCGGTGCACTAGTAGCAGCAGTGTCGAACGAAGGCTGGCGCCATGAATATGCAGGGGCTGCAGCACGGCGGCGTTTGATTTGTTGCTCAGAACGCTCAGCCTGATGCACAAGATCCTGTAAATCATGATAGTAAACCATCTCCACACGATCACGAATATCATAATTCAGTCCATTGAGAAATCTAGACATTGTAGCCTCATGATTCTCCCTTGTTCCTGTACGGATCATCAGCAACTCCATCTCTTTATAGTACTCATCCACAGATTTTGTACCTTGAGTCAGCTGCTGGAGCTTATTATACAACTCGCGCTTGAAATACTCAGGCACGAAGCGACGCTGCATAAGCTCGGTCATACCTTGCCAGGTAGCGGGACGTTGGGGAAGCATCAGAATTTGTGTCCACCAAATCAGAACATAGCCAGAAAACTCCATAGCAGCAAGTTGTAGCTTCTTGTCCTCAGAAAATTGGTGTGCAGCAAATATGTGATTCATGCGCATCTCCCACTTCAAGTAGTCTTCAGGGGTGCCGGAACCAGAGAACGGTGGTATGGAAATCTTGACACGACCAAAACCATCATCCAAAGGAACACGAGCAGCCTGACCAACACGGCCTCTATCAACACCCGGAACACGAGCAGGAGCAACTTGACGTGCATCATAGCGGGGCTGTCGGGGACCATTGTGAGCATCATCAGCCAAATCATCATGTGCGGGTGCACCTCGCAAATCTGTAGTAGGAGGTAACTCCACTCGCGCATTCTGATTAGCAACCATATCCGTCAATGCATCAATGCGAGACGTAATGGAATCCACCTTCAAGTTCAGTCTTTCTTCCAAAGCATTAGTGCAGTCCTGAATATACACACAAGTGCTATCAAAACCTGCACGAACATTGTCAGCAAGACCTTTGTCATAGACCGGTAGAGGGATCTCTGTAGTCTTCAGAGCAGAACCTTTAGCAGCAGCAGTAGCAGAAGTCTGACCAACATCTGAAGTAGTCATTGGCACAGAAAATGCAGGCAGAACAGACGTCGTAGGGGCGGATTATCCGGTCTGAAGGGCCGGATTATCCGGTCGGCGGATTATCCGGTGCGTAGGGGCGGATAATCTGGTCGTGCAGATGGCGACGGCGGCGGCTTGATCTGGACGACGAACAACAGATAGATCTCAGCAAAAATTTCGCCGTGAGGAACCCAACGGAATCTGATACCAAGATGATAAGGACAGACCCGATCCGATAGGGGATTGGTCCGATCTTTCACGGCGATCTAGATGCAAAACAGCGAGGTAATTCGACTGATAAGAAATCAATCGCAAAACCCAAAACTTCAACGGTGGAATCAACCAAGATCAACTCCCACGCTCAGCAACACACAGATCTTTAACAAATCCGCAAGCAAAACCAACGATATGCGCCCCCAAACATTGGGACATTTTCTGGTGTTTATTCCAAAACCCTAAACTTTAACTTTAAACTTGCCTCCCCAAAACGTGGCCTGACAGCTCCTTATAAGAGGGCTGGGGTGAACTAAGTCGGTCAGGAAGAAGTCTAGACCGAAACACACACGAAAACAAATTAAAAACGAAAACAGAATCTGACTAAGGCCGGATTAT
Source organism: Lolium rigidum (assembly GCF_022539505.1). Taxonomy (NCBI): domain Eukaryota; kingdom Viridiplantae; phylum Streptophyta; class Magnoliopsida; order Poales; family Poaceae; genus Lolium; species Lolium rigidum. Next base: position 156,717,130 of record NC_061509.1, on the reverse strand, counting down.
CCGGTAGTGTCGGGCCGGATTATCCGGTCAGCGGATAATCCGGTATTCCGAATTATCCGGCCAAAAATCCGGTCCCTATACCGTGAGCGCGCCATCAATCCCTTAGTGGTTTTCTGCCTCGGGGCCGGATTATCCGGTGGCTAGGACCGGATTATCCGGTTGGCGCAGAACTTCGTCTTCTTGGGCGGCGTACTGAAGTTCGGCTTCACCTCATCAGCTGGTGGCATTGCCACCGGTATCTGTCCAAACATCAAGATGTATGGCGGTGGTGATTGAGACGCAGCAGGTGATACTCGTCCCTCATCAGCTTTATTGAAGTTTCAAGGAATTATGGAACATGGTTTTAATTAATGTGTCGACTAGTCGTCAAGATGTTGCACATGGTTTTAATTCTTTTGCAAGAAATCTAGGAGAGGTTTCAGATAAACTTTATGGAACATCCCAAGTCCTCTCGAAGATAAGATATCTAGTTGATGTTTTTACAAGAAATCAAGTTGATATTTCAAGTTTCAACCGGTGATAAAATGTTGCATGCCCTTTGATTTTGTGGAGCTAAACTAAAATTAGATCCTTATAAGAGAAATAAAATTTTGTTCTTGCATATTTAACATATGTTAAATTTTGAAGAAAATTAGCGTGTTTAGAAAATACAGATTTGAATGAATGTTCACGGGGTTCAGAATTTTCTCACTGAGTTATAAGAGGGTTCAAGGATCCAAAATAATATTTATGAATTTCAAAAAACGTTCACGGCTTGCAGAATTTTAGAATATTCGCTACCTAAAAGAGCTATTCACATATTCACGAAAGGTTTTCGTGCACAAAAGGTGATGAGGTTTCATACAAGTTTCACAAGGGTTTCATATTCTTCGAGCTTTATTGAAGTTTCAATGAATTGTTAATCGTTCAACTAATATGCCGACTAGTCGTGAAGAAGATGCACATGGTTTCAATTTTTCTGCTAGAAATCTAGGAGAGGTTTTAGATAAACTTTATGCAATATCCCTAGTCCCTTTCAAAGATAAGAGATCTAGCTGATGTTTTTACAAGAAATCAAGTTGATATTTCAGGTTTCAACCGGTGATAAAATGTTGCGTGCCCTTTGATTTTGTGGAGCTAAACTAAAATGAGATCCTTAGAGCATCTCCATCGGCGACCCTCAAATAGGCGCCGGCAGGGGCGCCGGCAATGCCGTATGGAGGGCGCCGGCAGCACATCTTTAGTTTGGGGAAGCTGATCCCATACCGGCGGCCCCAAACCGGCGGCCCCCAAACAGAAATCCGATTTCAAACATGTTTAAATTTAGAACCCCCGCCAAAATGCATAGAAATTCGAAGTCTGGGCCAACACACGGTCACCACGTCGGCGTCATACACTCGACATCAAAACAACTTGGCCTTCCAGGCCAAATGATCACAACGGGAAGACTTCTTCATCGGCGGCAAGCACCGGCGACACCTCCAACACCGGCTCCAGCTCCACGGGCGCCGAGGGAGGCATGAACGTAGTTGGCGCCGACGCCGCCGACGGCGACGCAGCTAGCGCCACCGTCACCTCATTGCTGATGCGCTGGCGCATCATCTCGTGCCAAGCCCTCGCCAAAGGGTCCATGGTCGCCATCAAGATCTTCGAGTCTTGCGTCATTTTGGCCAACGAAAGATGCTTCGCTTCGTCCGTGGCTTTCATGGCCGCGGCGTGAGCTTCCATCTTGGCCATCTCCACCCTCTCCCTCTCCAATGTAATCTTCAAATCTTGCTTCTCCAATATCGCCTTCCACACGTCGATGGCCCTGTCCGCCGCCTCATTGTTCTCCGTCGAGAAGGACATGATCATCTTCTCAAGTGAGGCGTCCATGCCCGCCAAGGCTGGCGCCGCATTCTTCTCGGCCTTGGCCTTCTTGTTGCCAATGGGCCGGCCGGTGGAAGCGCCGCCAGCTGCGATCGGACCATTCTCGTCGGCGTCTTGCAGGCGTTGGGCGTCCCACTTCTTTCAACCTTGTAGCTTTTTGAAGCAATGCATGAAGTCGAAGTTTTTGCCCGTTTGATTCTTGAACATGTCGAGGGCGTCCATGAGCCAATCCACCGTCGTCTTGCCGCTCTCTTTGCGGCGAACAATAGTTTCATGGTATCCATGGAACTTGCTACACGCCGCCTTGATGGTATTCCAACGGTGAGAGAGGGCGCCCTCGTTCCAGTCCATGTGAATGGTGGCGAACTCGCCGTAGTTCTTCTTTTCGTTGAACGAAACGAGAATGCGCTTGTAGAACTTATCGGCGGTTTGATTGGTGCCGGTAATGGGGCAAAATGAAACTTCCTTCCACGCGTCGATGAGGCATAGATCCTCCAACGGCTTCCACCTGAGGCCACGTGTGCCGGCGGCGCGCTTCTTCGCCTTCGTCGTTGTGGTTACGTCGATGTTGACGTCAATCAGCTCGTCATCCTGCTCCCCCTCTTCCTCTTCTTCATACTCGCCGTCGTCGAAGGGAGGCTCCAAGTCTCCGAAGACGTCCACAATCTCAGCGCCCTCCACCGATGCAACAAAATCACCTAGCTTAATCGCCGCCGGCGTCTACGACGAACGAGACACGGAAACACGTGTGCACGAGAAAAACTTACGTCGTCCCCGCCCATGGGCACGTCGTCGAACACCTCGTGGGCGTGGGCATCCGGGAACAGGCTGCGGGGTAGGCCGGTCCCGTCAGTTACGTGGCCGGCGGTGCTCCCGGTGCGGCGCAGATCAGGCGTCACGTTAAGGTCGACGTTGTACCGAAAGGCGTTGCTGCCCCTCGTCGCCCCGCCCAACGGAAACACCTGCGTGGGGTTGTCGGCGATCTCGCTGGCGTAGTCGGGGGAGTCAAAGGCGCGACTCATCTGGGACAGCCGCATCTGCGAGATCCACAACCCCTCCTCGTAGAACCCCGGAGACGAGGGCGAGGTGCGACGGGGCGTACCTTGGGCCTGACCGCCGCCGTAGCCGAGGTACATCTCGGCATCAGCCGCCGCTTTCTGGGCGTTGAGACTGGCGATGCGACGCATGTTGCGATCCTGCGTGTTGAATGCCGCGCGGCGCCGCAGCTCGTCCCACTCTTCCTGCGTCATGGTCGCCGGCTTCACCTTTTGCGCCGCGGCACGCTTCTGCCCCGTCGGCTTCGGTTCCGCATTTTGGGCCTTTCTCTTCGGTGGCATGGCGACGGTGAGGGCGAGGGTTTTTCTCGTCGGGGTTTTGTAGATGGACGTGGGGGAGAAGAATCGTCGGGAGAAGAAGCGGCGGAGCGGGAGAAATGAGCGGCGGCGGGAGCGATTTTTGGGTGAAACTATTAAGCAAAGTCGACTGTGTGGTTGACAGGTGGCTCCCACGCCGAAATTTTCACCCTTCGCCCCGCGCCGGCGTGCCCTCTTGGCGCCCTTCGTGTAGGGGCCGTCGAGGGGTTGCCGGCGCTTCTATTGGGCTCGAAAATGCGCCGGCGCATTTTGGGGCGCGCCGGTGTGAGCCCATTTTGGCCCCCGGCCCCCAAAATGCTATGGGGAGTGCTATGGAGGGCGCCGGTGGAGATGCTCTTAGCATAAAAAAAATATGTTCATGCATATTTAACATATGTTAAATTTTGGAAAAAAATCGTTGTGTTAAAAAAAATGATTTGAAAGAATGTTGATGGGGTTCAAAGTTTTCTCACTAAGTTATAAAAAGGTTCAAGGGTCCAAAATAATATTTCTGAAGTTCAAAAAATGTTCACGACTTGGAGAATTTAGAATGTTCGCTCTCTATAGGAGCTACTAGACTGCGATGGCGCGGCGACACGCCGCGCCCGTGGCGAGTAGAAGGCGTAAAATAATAACGGCGAGAAGTGTAAGTAGATTTAATTAGAATACGTTGTTTGTGTCGAAGCATGTGAATTGTAGAAGTTTGCGAACATCAGGCCAACTAAGTTGTATTAGAAGAAAATTTTGTTCAGGGACGTTGTATGGAGTTAGTTTGTGTGGCTAGGGGTGACATGCATGGATATTTGTTTTGTAACGTAATGATGATGAGGCGCAGTTTTGCATGCATTCATGGCTGTCCATGTAATCTGTATCTATTTATTGTCGATAGCAGGGACACACCTATTATGAGGAGAGTGACATGGCGTTTAGTCTTTTGAGCGTTCACTCACTGGTATCGTTTCGGTGTTCTTTTGTACTAGGTAGGGGTGGCTAATGAGTCAGGTATTTGGTTCTCCTTTTAATGTGGTGCGTGGCGTATTCGGTCGCTAGCAGGGAAAAAGGAAAGAAGAAAAGGGATATTAGTGTTCTGCCTATCCATCGGGAGATGCTTTGCAGTGGCCGACACTCGGACAGGCTTACCCTACTCACTCCTCACTTGCCCACGTCACTCTGGAGGACAACCACGTGACCAACATCGCCTCTTCTCCCTTCCAAATCCGTTCAGCAGCCGGCTCCCGCCCTCTACCAATTTCATCATGCCGGCGGCGTGGCCGTAATTTCGCCTATATATGTCCCCATTGATTTGGTCCCCGAAGGAACGAACTCTCATCGACCCCAGGCAAGGCCCAACGGGAAGCTAGCTCGATCTTCTCAGGCTGCACTGCCCCCTTGCCGTCCCGTACGCCAACGTTGCAAGCATCGGCTCTGGCGCCACCGTGCTCCATGCCGTTTCATGGGCCTTTGCCTTCCGCCCCCTCGTCAGTTTAATGAGGTTTTACTTCATCTGTTCTTGAATACGTATATACTTTACCTGATTTCGGGTTTGATTGATCTTGATTGGTAGGCCATATGTGTTTTGCAGGCTTCCACTTGCGGCATGGGGTTTCTTCCTGTCGCGCGTGTTCCAGGTTCTGCTCAACTACAACAGCACCCTTCTTATGCTGCAGCAATGGATAGTTGCGCCGGCAAGAGTGCTCCACCACAGATTCATTGTCATGAAGATGGGTATGGTTGTCGCCCCGCTGTGGCATACCGGACCAGATCTCCCTCTCTACAGCTCTGTGGCCATGCACTTTCTCATTTATACTCTACTCCTCCCACATACAGAGGTACCCGTAGGGTCCAGAAGCATAGCTCGCACGTCCTCATACAATCTTGCTAATTTTCATTTACTGTTAGGCCTAATCAAAGGGGTGAATCCTAAACTTTTAGAACAATTGACTCATTTTAACTGTTCCGAACCACAATGTAAAATCTAGTGTGTGTCTGTAATATTTACTGTCAATGAAGATGCTAATAATAACAGTTAACCATCCCTGCTATTGCACTCATAGGAATGTAAGTTCAAAATTCGCATTTTGATTTTGGTTCTGGGTACAACATTGAGGTACACTGTACATGGTTCTGTAAGGTTAAATTCTGTTTTTTTTTTTTTTTTTTGCTTTGATCTTTTCGTATGAACATGTGTATGACTCTTCCAAGCTGTCCTTTGCCTCTGTTGTAACACTCCTTTTAGGCCTGGTATTTTCATATAATCATGTTCATCCCTGGGGTCCTCAAAGATTGTGAATTGGTCCTCATCTTGCTATCCATCTGGTACTTGACTTTAATGAAAACGTTAAATGCATTAGCTAGGCAAAATTTCTATTCAATTCTCAAGCTCGAACATGCAATGTGAAATGAACAGAAATTAGCAACACAATTAACAACCGGAGCTTCTTTTTTTTGTATGTGCTTCGCAGTACAAAGCCAAACTGAACAATGAGTTCATACAACACGAAGATGGTGGCCTTGTGACAATCTTGCGGCTGATTCTATCAGTGATAATCCTGCTTTGCTGGGACTACTTGAGCTCGTCTATATCAACAGAAAAGACCTGGCGCAGGCAGTACCGGAGCTGTTGCTGCTACCAATTATCGTCAATGCGCTGGGACTACTTGAGCTGGTGTATATCAACCGAGAAGACCTGACGCAGGCAGTACCGGAGCTGTTGTTGCTACTGATGCTTATCGTCAATGGTGTCCAGCCAGCTGTTTTCTTTCAAGTAGATTATCTGGTTCATCACTTCACGTGCTTGCTTGTGATAGCTTTGGTGGGACTTGTCTGGCTCTCTAGATCAAAATCTTGTGCTTGCTGCAAGGAAGAATCTGGAATTAATATTCCCTCCGTTGGTAAGGTATGTATGTACTATTTATCTGAAGTAGATCCTAAAAATATTTCCTCTCAGTGAAGTCTACACCATTTATCTGGAATTCATGGAATTATTTTCCTGGTGAAGTAGCATAGCTTATTTTGTTGGGAACAGCTCCTCGGATGATTTTTGTTTCCTTCTCAAAGTTGCAATGTGGACACTAAATATACATTGAATTAGGATCGTTGGTATTTAGATGATCTGAAAGTATACATTTTTTAGTTACTGCAGAGGTAGGTTCTGAGTCTCTCCACTTCTTGTTGTTATATTGAGTGGGATAAAACCATGGTAAAAACAAATATGTTTTGCTACTGAAGCTACACCTAGTTAAGGCTTTTTTCTAGTTACTCATAGGGTGTCAATAAGAAGTCTTGTATGGTGAAGACTTCAAAAATTATAAAATGAATCCTACATCAAGTAGAACATCTCTACATTAGTATGTCACTACTTTTTCACCAACTGACTTGCCGGTAAGTACATCATTATCATAAACTCTGATATTCCACGTTTTTGTCACAGAAAATAATAATGGAGAGATAAATATATTGGATGAATTTGCTATCAATCTTCTACAATCTAAACATAGCTGCAACTGTTGCAGCTAATGAATCACGGATAAAAAGGCAAGTAACGACTTAGGAAAGGCAACATCCAATTGTACCATAGAAGGGAAACACCTAATGCAAAAATCTGTAAAATTAATAAGAAATTACATACCTGGAGGATGCAAGTAGCCAGTGTATGTAGATAGATGAATAACACAACAGCCATAGTGGCATGTAGCCATACTGACGCTAGTCACTTTGTCCGCAGAATCAATCTGGGAGAGGGGCATGTACATAGATTGGACATTACCTACCTATGTGACCACTATGATGGAAGATCGGGGCAGATACATGAGATGAAAGATTGGGCACAGAGCAACATACACACGCATCTATCAATCCCAGGATCCTAGCAGGATAAACGTCAAACCTTTCTCAAATATCGGTATCTTGTTGCCGGTGACATCTGAAATATATAGTATAGAATGAGGTACCATGAAGTGGAATTATGCAGAAGAGGGCAATTGAACCGTATCTCATGAAAATAAACACCCAGACATACTCTGCACCTGACCAAGAGCTAAGAGGAAATCACTAAATATTACATTGAAGAAACACCATGCTAGGAGTTCTATAAATTGAAGCTACTTGGATCTAGATATAGCAAATTAAATAGCATTCGTGAAAGGAGTAAGAAGTAATGCGATGATGGGCCTATATGGTGAATAAGTAGAAGCATACCTCGTCTAATAAGACCCACAAAGGTTTATAGCGCCATAGCGGTATTATTTATAAAACCCAGCATCTGGCATGGCAATATCCCAGGAAAATGTTAAATAGAGGAGTAATCGAAATCAGCTCCGTAGCTTTTATGTGTGTGTGTTCCCTTCATAAAGACTTCCTTGTTCTAGGTCCTTCCATATCTCCTCTGTATACCTGCAGTTCAGCAAAGCTCATGACAGGTCAGCTTGTTGATAATCAAGGTGTCACGGAAATGTTCTCCATCAGCAAATGCCACACAAATGAGATTCAACAGTCTTTATTCAAAACGTCAAGCCAGGAATCAATTTTAGAAATGGATCATGTTTGAGATCATCAGAATCCTGGAACTGAAACATGTCCTAGGTACCAACTTATATACTTCACGAAAAGGCCATGGCATTAGTTTAATTTGCAAATAAGCGGGTCAATAAACTTGAAAGAGGAGAAACATTAATTCTTATCAAACATAAAATCTTATGAGAAAATAATCAGCAGTGCCAAGTCCACAATTCAGCAGATCCGTCCAACTACCTATAGACACATTCAGCAGATCCGTCCACAATCTTACGACCTTTTTTATGCTAAAAAAAGTAGAGTAGCTATAAAAAAATTGACCATGGAGGACTGAGGTACAGTCAGCAGATCCGTCCAACTACCTATAGACACAATGAGAATGTAAGAAATGACACTCGGTAGATAAACATGAGGTACAACAATCAGTTTCTATTGTGAACAATATGCTATTGCCATGCTATTTTTGGTAAAGGATGCAATTGAATATTAAACATAATTTATTTTTTGTTTGGTTGGTTAAAACAATTAGTAGAAACCATGCACTCAAAGATTTCGAAACCCGGCCCAATAAAAAAGTAGCAGCCGTTGTCTAAACTTTTAGGCCATGTACAACAGAAATTTAGGCCATATACGATGCACACTCTTTTTGAACACAGTTTGCACCTTAATATTTAATCACCACATGAGAAGCATCACATATTTCTGAAGAAGTAGAAGCCTGCGCTCAAGTAGTATGGCAGCAAGACAGTAACCTCTAACTGATCCCAGAAAAATAAGAACCACCACTAACTAATAACATTTGCTGGAAGGCCATAGGATTACCCATTTTAACTGTTACCACTAAACTGAAACATAAGATAGGTACTGGGAGATTAATTTATCAATGTCCGATCCAAGCACATACACGTTAACACTTTAAATCTGACCACCACCAGTCAAACACAGGATGTTTACATTCTTTTGGTAAAGCCATACCTGATAATCTGAAAGGAGGAGGAGAGCAAATACCTGATAATTGAAACGATGATAATCTCAAATTCAACTTCCAATTTTCACAGATGTATCATCCTACAATACAAATTAAACCAAAACAAAACAAAATCAATTAGCACACCATAATAATAAATGGCAAGATCTGAATGATAATTCAAGCAAAAAAATTATTACTTGGTACAGAAACTTTCAGTAAGACAATTGGCACACAAATTTCAGCTCTCCTTCTGAAGTGGTACTCCAGAGCAGGCAACACATCATCCTCTAGGACGTTGACAGCCTGTCGCTGTAGCCCGGATGCCGAACTCAATCTGCAGTAGCAAGCATCGTCGGCCAACCTACGGGCACTGGCAAAACGGAGGAAGACGACATGGCGGCTCATCAATTATCCATGGCAGGCAAGACGACGGGGCGGCAGGAAACTGCGACGACGTCCGTCGCCAGCAAGAGGGTGCTGGTTGGCCGACCGGTGGCACGACGGTGTGCAGCTCGCAGCAGCGTCTCAGCTGGCTGACGGACATGAGGGCAGGCATCGCAGTGGATCGACGGCCTGACGGCATGGAAGTGACACACGGTCGGCGGCCACAGGGGAGGACCCGCGCTGAGGCGGCCGTCCCCTGCGCCAGCCCGAGGCCGCCGCCTGTGCCCTGGCCCTAGACCCCATCTCCGTCACGGCCCGCGGCAGGCATGCCCCGCGGTGGCCGCCGCCCTCCATCGCGCGCGTGTCCGCCCGGGGCGCCCCCCGCCTGGCCGCGCCGCCCTGCCCACCCCGCCTCCCACCGGACCGCTTGGCCGCCGCCCCCGCCAACCTCCGCACCGCCCGTGGCCGCCGCCGCGCCTTCTTCCCGCCCTGGCGCCACCTGGTCACGCGCGGGCACGCCGACCGCCCGTGGCCACCTGCGGGGCCCCGCGGCGCACCGCACCGCTTCTGCCACTTTTCTCTTTGGAGAGAGAGGTGTGGGTGGAGGGCAAAAAGGATGAGGGCCCACACCGCCCTCGCCCAACCGGAGAGTTTCAGGCAAGAAAAAAAACAGGAAAAGGGCAAAAAAAAAAAAAAAGTAACTAGTTGGATGCCCGTGCTTCGCAACGGAGACAAAAAAACTTTACAGATTTAATGCTTCCATCAACATTGACAAAACATCATTCTACGGTTGGCGTCTTATTCAAACATCAGTCTTCATCCATCTTCCCCCTTTTCAGCAACTAACATGTGCTCCTCAAGCATCCTGGATCTCATTCATCAATACTAAAGGGGAGGAGGAGGTGCATAGAAGTACATGATCTTCTCTACAAAGGCCTAAATATTTCTTCCATGCAACGGTGAAACCTGCATCCCAGGAAACAAACTGTTGTCTTCCAGATGCTCCAAGATTTTGAATGACTAAACATGAAATAACTTAGATAGAAATGTTTACACCACGATGGAATAGCCCACCCTCTTGCATTGCTACAGATTTTCCCCCGTGTATTGCCCCTCTGCCTCTTGTGCAATATTACACATACCCATTCATATTATTTTCAACTCTGACAAGTTTTCCAAGAATGGTTGCAATATGCTCTACATATGGTTGGCTGGCAAGTAATTTGAATCTTCACAAGGGAGTAACAACAACAAGATATTTTTAAAGCTAAACTACTATTTGGGCTATGGAAATCCAGTGAAAAAATACTAAGTTTCAAGAGGTTAATTTTTTTTGGATTGAATGGAACTTTCTAATTTGCTCCAAAACACTTTACCTAAACTGGAAGTAGTATTAGAAAATACAGCTTGCGACACCAAACCTAGGCAAGGTTGATGTGCATCATTGAAGGAACCTTCCCCTGGCTTGCAAGTTGGTGCATCATCCGCCTCCAATAGAAGGGGACTCAGATAACTACTACCAATTAGTATTCATTGTGCTTCCTTGTAACGAATCCAGGTAACAAGGTATATGCCAGCAATGATGAAGATGCCTCCACTGTCGCTGCAAGGAATAGAGAAGGGTGTTTAGTTCTGCATAGTTTTGTGCAAATTATATAGCTTACAAGTGAGGTAAAGTAATCAAACAACATCAAATATTAACCACCGTATCTACGGAAAACAACATAAGTTTCCATCAATCACCACTACTACAATGGCATGATCATTTCGTCAGAAATATTACGGGGTGATACAATCAGAAGCAATTTGACCAATTTGGATGACCAAAAGCTCGAGACATCATATCACAATGTTCAAACAACACATAGGGTAGAGCTGTTGTCCAAACGTTCCGAGACAAACCGGGGTACCAAGGAAAATAGTTGAAAGGATCGCCAAACACGCTGGTTGTAGAGGGCAACCAAAGAAGGCCCAAGGACTTTGTTTGCCCAAGTCATGATTGCGTAGTTCAGACAATACGCAACAATTTCCTGGTGGAGCTAGCAAGAAATTCGGTTACAAGATGATAAGAGTGGTTTAACATGGCCATTCAAGTCCTGTATATCTGATCTAGTCCTAATGGTACATAAACATCACATAGATACTCATAGCATATAGAATGGCTATCATCCCTGTCCTGTCAGTGCCCACTCATGGAGCCCATTGGTTGCAAGAAATATGTTAATAGAGGAAAAAACTTCCATCTGATGTGCCATCTCTAACGAACGTGTACTGAAGCCCCAGATGCATCTCTTCTGGAACTGTTGCTTTGCACAAGAATATTTGTCTTTATTTTTCCAGGAAAACAGAGAGAATATCGTTCTTTGCTGAAATAAACACTGTCTTCACACGCTACAGAAAATAGCTCTAGAAGTTATTACTCGGGTTGATGGGGTGGGGTATTTCGAATGAAAGAAATACAAGAATTTTCAAAGATGAGAATCCAAGTATCCAGAGCTAGAAGAGACAGACAGCTAAAGAAGGATATTGCTCTGGTTATCCATAGAGCAAAGCAGAGTAAAGCGATCTATGTGAGAGCAAAACATTTGGCCACTTGGTATTTTCATCATGGCATATACTATCTGCTTCCAGTATATAGAGCTTAAATACTTCTGGAACCACCAATATGGAATTCTGGATGAAAAATATATGTTTCTTTTTCATTTGACGAGCTATCAAAAACATAATATAAATGAAATGTATCATGTAGACCACCCTACGCAAAGCATGCACATTTGTTCAGTAAAAGAAGTGGCGCCTGGGCTAAGCATGCACATTTGTTCAGTAAAAGAAGCGGCGCCTAGAGTAAAGAAATTTAGAGAGGAGAGCTAAATAACATGCCACCAAAGTAAAAGTGGACAAAGAATTGCACAACACTACATGATATATCATCATGAGTCTAAGTCATTGAAGAATATTAGGTATACAGTTCTCTGACAGGAAAGCTTGACGCGGTAGCCATACTTAAGAGTAAAGAAACCAAACTAAATATGCTACGTATGGGGAACAGAAGAATTAGTTGATTTTTAGGCTCAAGTAGTACCATGGATCCCTGAAGAACCTGACAACTGTATTTGCCTTATCCGTGGAGAGGTCAGTGTTTTCTAGAATAAATCTTGTGGATGGTTTTGCGATTGCTTCATTAGAGCCAGTAGATTGGGCAGAATAGCATGACTATCAGCCTCGCATGATACTGATATGAGTAGTGTAGAGACACGAAAAAAAGAACATTAAGTAAAAAAATTGAAATTTGGTGCTCACTATTCAGCGATAGAATTGACTATAATTAGCATGGCATGATAAATACTCCCTCCATTCTACAATAAGTGTCTCGGATTTTTCTAGATTCATATGTATCTACACCTAAAGCACTCCCTCCATTCTAGAATGTGACGCGCATACAAGAGGAGACTGAAGTCTGAAGAGTTCGTATTGCTAATCAGGCATCAGCAGCAGCAGAATCCAAAAAGTGCAAAGGAACTAAAGGAGCTCAGGTGTCACCGGCCGCCGTACCCGCCTGTGAAAATCCCCAAATCCCCACCGAATATCCAGTGAGAATCAGCCAAATTCGATGTAGATTCTTCTAATTCAGAGGGAGAGGGGTCGCTTTCACTTTTTGTTGCTGCAGAGCAAGGGGAAGAGTTGGGTCTAGCAAGCGATTAGCGGAGGTATCAACTATCAAGCACAAACCTCTCTCGGAAGAAGGTGACGGGGGCGAGGATGGCGGGCGCGACGAGATCACGGTGGATGCAGAAGACGATCTGGTTCATGCCGGCGTTGAGGATGGACTTGGTGAGGACGTGGTAGCGGCCGTAGGCGAGCTGGGCGTGGCCCCCCTGGCGGCTCAGGAGTTAGAGCAGGTCTAACAGACCCCGTAAAAGGGGCAAACCCGTATAATAACCGCCGGCTTGGCGGTTTCGCCTACCCTACTGCCTCAAGACGCCCCGTAAAAACGGCCCCCGAATCGTTTTTTGCTGTTTTCGAGTACGGGGCGGGTCCTCGCCCCTACTTGTGCGGGGTGGGAGCGGGGATAGTGGGCGAAACCACTATCGTCCACTCCACCGGGCGGAAGCATTTCGCCGAAGCCAACTGCCGCCGCCGCCGCTCGATCTCCTCCCCCGCGCCATTCCCGGCCGGATCCAGCCGCCATGGACCGTCCGCAAGAGCCGCCTACCGCCGGCGGTACACCTCCTTCGGGCGCGGTGGTTGATGTCCCCGTCGGAGGTCCGCCGTCCGCCGGCGTCGTGTCCGCCATGATCGCCTCCACCATCCCGTCGAAGAGAAAGAGGATCCCGAAGCAATTCTTCGAAGCACCGGCGGCGGCCGCCGATTCACCGGGCGAAGCGCCGCCGGCTGCCAAGAAGACGGGCCGGTTGAAGTCCAAGGCCGCCGGCCGAGGGGCGTGGCGCCGGCCAAGGCGCGGACCAAGGCATCGCCCGCATCGGCCTCGCGCCTCCGCCGGCCTCCAAGGCCACGACCCCTCCTCCGTCCGTTCCGGCCGTTGCGCCGCTCGCGCCGCCCGCGCCGCCGCCAACCACCATCGACGTAGACAAGGTGTTCGATGTTGAGTCCACAACATCGTACTTGGACATGCTCAACGATTCCGCGGTGAATTTGGACGCCGGTATCGGTGCATTCGATGGGGAGTGCAATGTTGAAGACTTTGATGATGAGAAGGAGGATGAGGGTGTCGAGGACGAGGTGGTTGAGGTTGATCCGGCTGCCGCCGGTTCTTCGTCGACGCCGAAGCCACGCACGGCGAACTACGAGCGAGATCGAGGACGTCATCTTGGTCCGTGCTTGGAGCAAGGTGGGGATGGATGCGTGCACCGGAGTGGACCAAGGCGGCAAGCGCTATTGGCGCGCATTGAGGATCAATACCACCAGCCGAAGCCTCGCACGAAAAGCATGGCGGACAGATCCTACCGCTCCCTTGAAGGCCGATGGAACATCATCAAGCCGGCTTGTTCTCGTTGGAGTGCCGCCATGGATCAAGTGGCCGACAACCCTCCTAGTGGATGCGTGCCGGAGGACTACGTAAGTTTTCCTTGTGTTGATGATGTGTTCATGATGTGGAAACATCTCCTCATACTATTGTTGTGCAGCCCAAGTATGCTCAACAACGGTACAAGAACATGGCCGGCTCAAAGAACAAGGAATTTCAATTTGAACATTGCTTTTCCATCCTTCAACATCTTCCTAAATGGAAGTTGCGGGACAACGAGCCAAAGTGCAAGAAGGAGGAACTTATCGCCATGGATGATGAAGCGGAGGACATGAGGGGGAGAAACACCGGCATGCCCGAGGGCAACAAGAAGGCCAAGGAGAGGGTCAAGGTAGAACTTGAAGCAGCTAGCTTCCGGGAGAAGTTGGATCAACTCATGAAGTCCAAGGAGGCATTGACGATGAAGACGTTGGAGACCAAGCTCATCATCACCGACAAGAAGAGTGTGGTGAAGCTTGCCAAGGTGCAAGCAAGGAAGGAGCTTGACATGAAGATGATCGCAGCCAAAGAAGCCAAGGCCATGAAGGAGCTCTTGGCCGAGGAGAGGGAAATCATGATGATGCGCACCGACGGCATGGACGAGGATCAGCCGGCGTGGTGGAAGGAGACCAAGGCGGACATCATTGCGAGGAAGAAGGCTGCGCGTCAAGCTCGTGATCAAGGTGAGTCTCCGGCGAGCGGTGGCGCCGGTGGTGATGAATCCGTTGATGGTTGATCACATTTGGGAATTCCGTGGCTTGAACATTGCCTATGATCGTGTTGTGATGTTAAAACTATGAATTATGCATCACATATTTTGGATGTGCTATGTTTGATGTGAAATTGTTGTGCAAATTTCTGTCTAAAACCCCGTTTTGAGGGGCCAAAAACTCAGGCGAGCTAGCAGAGCTCGTATCCCACCCCGTAAAACAGAATATTCTGTTTTACGGGGTGGGGATACGGGCTCTGCTAGCTCGCCCGAGTTTTTGGCCGGCGAAAACCGGATACAGGGCCCTTTACTCGTGTTATACGGGGCGAAAAAATACGGGGCCTGTTAGACACGCTCTTAGGAGGACAGCGAGGCGTGTGCAAGGACAGTGAAGGCGCTACGCTGCTGCTCCCATCTTCCTCGACGACGACAGAGGCGCCCGAGACATCGGTCGATGACCGCGTCACCATGTCCATCTAAGATTCTCCACCCCAGCTGCAGCCGATGACCTCTTTGAGGCGCACCTCCTTAGATCTCCTCGTCGTGCTGCTCCGAGGCACACGGTAGTGGGCGGATACAGTGGTGGCAGGGCCGCAGCAACAAGGAAGGAAGGTTGTGAAGACAATATCGCAGCGGTGTGGACAGGAAATCGCCGCCATCGAAGAAGAGGTCAACAGGGCTCCGCGCCGCGGTGGCATGATATCTCAACTACCTCACCGAATATAGTGTGACAGTGAAGAAACTCACCGCTTTTTCGTGCGCGGGAGAGTATGGTGAGGGTATTTTTGTCAATTCTGAAAGTGTGACACCGAACATTCATCAATTTGCTCTTAATAGTAAAGAAACTGGGCATGGCCCTCAATCTTATTGGACATAGGCGTGCACGCAGTTTAATTCAGTCAACAAAATATAAATTATATGTCTATAAAATTATACCATAAGATTCATCATATTCAAAAAACGTTTCTAACAATATAACTCTTGTGACATCAAATTCATATTTGTTTGATCAAAAAAATGGTCAAAGTGTTTCCTTAAACTATGTGTGTTCCTGTTAAACAGGCCTGGAAGCATCCTTTTTGGCGGAGGCCAATCTCCATTGCGCTTCTCGTACTGATCGAGGTGAAATCTTTGTTCTTTCATGACCATGAAATCGACATATGAGAATAATTTCACCCATACAAAATGGCGCGGTTGAAGAAACACTTATGGAACTCTAGAAACCAACAGTTTAACCATTAGTGAAACAATAGTAAAACTCATAACTTCTTTGAAACCTCAATGAAACTCTATTGAAACAAGAAACAAAGTGAATCCTCCATGGGGCCTATTTAGAAAGTAAAACTAAACAATAGTGACAATTCTTGAAAAATATTGACTATCGAAACAAAGGCGAGAACCAAAACCATGATTCACAATAAATGGATGTCCCATAGTTGTACGTGTTTGATTGCAGTATTACAAATTCGTTTTTATCATTGAGTGGAACAATTGATTCTATCCTAGATTTTGGGCCATCTTTGACAGAAACATCAATGAAACTCTAGGAAAACATGACACTCTTGGGAAACCTCCATATAACATATTAGAACTTTGAGTGATACATCAGTGGAAGTGTACGGAAATTCTGAACTTTTGATCCAACAAGAGATAACAAACTAGATCAAGTATAATCTAAATATAAATATTGTTTCCCATAGTAGGTGCTGGGCTTGAACTAGCGACTGTAACGCATGAGAGAGAAAGTATTTAAGGCTGATTCGTAACCAATGAATTCCCCAGAGTTGTGCTTGGTTGTGGTAGGGCCAATTGGGTTAAATCTTTGAGAGGAACCATGTGATTATCCTAGATTTTGGGTCGTCTGTTTACCTCTCATCTGCTTTAATGAAATATTATATTTTTTTAAACTGCAATCTCGATAGACCCAATATAACTTCTTTTCGAAACGTAAAATGAAGCTCTCCTGAAACATGAAAATCATCTAAGCACTCAATGGAACTTGTTAGAACCTTGATTGAAACAATAGTAGATGGGGTTCTTAGATTCTTTTATGATTTTAGGATCCGTCTTTTATGTGAAACCAAAGAGAAACAAATAAGAATCTTGAAGGAAACACCATAGAAACAAACATAACATTTTCCAAACCTCAACGAGTAGGGTGTGTTGTTTGGCCCCAAGATAGCTCAAGCACCCACCTTCTAGGTCTGATTGCGCCGATGAGGAAGCCGGACAACAGCAGTGATACATTAGGGACAGGTATAGATCCAGCAGAGGAGATATAGAATCCCAAAAAAAATGTCTAAAGATGAACAGGGAAAACACTAACCACCAGTTGCTGGACTTGATGATCATCCCAAAATGAACAAGAATCACGTTCAGAACTATCCAGGACACCATTATATTCAATGATCCGCCATCTTCGGAATCTCCACTATCTTCTCCATCTCCTAAATATCCAGATTCGAGACCTGAGAACTAGTTGAATTCAAAGAAAGATGAAAATCAGAATTAGGATGTGTCTTTTATGTGAAACCAAAGAAAAACAATAAAGAAACATGACTGAAATATCAGAGAAACAATTGTAAGTTTTTTCAAACCTCAACGAACCACTAGGAAAACATGAAACTCTTATAAAATCTCGATGAAACACACTGAAACTTGAGTGAAATCGTATGTATAAGAACACCAAGAAAATTTTCTTTGGCAACCAATAAAAGTTCCTTGTTTGAAATAACATATTTGTTATGTTTAATATGTGTGGATTTACAACACTCGAAATTTCAAGAAGGTTATGTGCATTCAACATTTTGATGTAATATTAGAAATAATAACATATTTTCTGGTTGGTCTCGTTAATGAACTAATGTAGTTGTGGAAGATTTAAATTGAGCATAAATAACGTAGTTATGGAAGATAAAAATGAACATAAAATGGACAAGAAATCATGATATAATACAAGTTTTTCGATTAACTCAAATTGTTTAATGTTCAAGAGTATCACGGAATAATAGTCTGAATCATTGGATAATAGAATAATAATTAATAGGAGTCTATGACAAATAGATTCATGTAATAGGAGTCAATGCCAAGATAGGTTGATTGTCAAATGAGAATCAACAACCTTCATCAGATTCTTCATACTCATCTACAATTGGAGTCTTCGCGTGACATTGGTTTGACTTGTGTCCGGACACTCCCCAAACGCTGCAATTTGCTCGCTTCCTCTTCTGTTTTCCTGCATCGGGGTTTTCGGGACTGGTTGCCACTTTGTGTCCGGGTTTTCTGCATTTGGAGCAGAATTTAGTTTGCCGGACATATCCTTGTTTAGGCCCTGAATGCTTCCTCTTGCTCTTTGGTTCCAGGGGGGAAAGAAACCTATTCTGCCTGGGGCGTCCTCTCTTCCTTACAAGCAGAGGTGCGTTGATGGAGCACAGTTCTGCAGCAGTCATGCCGGCACTGGAACCAGATAAGCCGTACTGCATGCTCCCTTGTATTAATATATCTGGTTCAGACTGATAGCCAACGGCTCGATTGCGATGCCATTCTGCATCACTTGACTCATAATTGGGGAACGGTTCCTCAACAGCGGGCTCACCCATTGCATGTATAATGCCCTTTACTGCCTTCTGGCTGGCTGCAAAATGTTTCATCATCTCTTTGAAAGTGTCTAGGTTTGTGTCACCCAACTTCACCAATTCCATTGCATTCACATGGAAAAGGCTGTGACGGAAAGTCTTTGAATGCATAGCAGGGGTATCCTTTTGATACATGATGAGATCAGAAGGTAACACGTCACGTGCATCTCTTGTCCACCTCTTCAATATATGGGCGTCAGGGATTTTGGTTTCACCAAGGAACACAATGACCTGTCAAACAATTAGAAAGTGGGTTTTCAGGTGTTACTGATTGAACGGATTGGAAATATATATTCAAAAAATTGTGGGATTAGAATCTTACTGCAATAGCATGGCAACACAAATGCCAAAGTGCTTGTACAGATTGCACTCGCATTCAAAGCGCTTAGGAGATTCTACAACAGTAATTCTGAAAACAACATGAGACCACGACTCCCTCCTTTCTGCGTTTGTGTGACGAACTTCATACACTGTGTCATGTTCAATCTCAGTCACCTTGTAATGCGTTACCTTGTCAACTTCTTCTGAAAACAATTTGTATGCAGCTCTTGTATAGATTTTTGCAGCATGGCGTTGCACTGGCCACATCCTCTTTGATAACTTCTGCATCTGAAATGACCAGCAACACTCATCAGTATAAAATACATGGGCAGACCATATTCTCGGCATGAAACAGGTGAATGGATTGTAAGGATATTAGTACCTGCTTTGTCTTGTGCTCCTCCATGTCTTCTTCAACACATCTATCAAACAACAAACTGTTGTACTGCATCACAAAACGGTTCATCGATGAGTTTTTGGGGATGTATGTTTTCAACATGTGGTTGGCACTCTCTACTCTCTGAGTAGACATCATCCTCGCACAGAATTTGTCATGCGAGAAAGACTTTGCCCACTTCTCACGGCATTCATATATCCCAATCATGAACAAATGATCCCTGAGTTTGTATTTATTTAGCAGGGCCTCCCATGCAGCCTCAAACTCATCAATGGTTAGCATTTCGTTCAAAACCTTATGGAACTGGTGCCTGAATTCAGATCTCTTGTCGTATACTTGGACCCAATGATTCTTGTGCCTTCCTAAGGACATGCCATATGCACCATAGATGTGTAGTGTTAGGCATTACTTTCGGTAATGCTGTAGCCATGGCTATACACTGATCTGAAAGCACAAAAGCAAAAATAGAGTTAGGAGGTTGCATAAAATCTATAAATGCTTCATCATTGTATATTTTAGATTTAAAACAAAAGAACTAACCTGTGAACAATGTTTGTGGGGGTTTCCCTCCCATGAGGCTAAGAAACTCCTTGTAAACCCACTCAAAACTCTCATGTGTCTCATCTCGCATAAGAACCCCAGCATATATTGTCGACTGAAAGTGATTTGTTGACCCCAACAAACAAACCGAATGGCATCTTGTATATATTAGTACAGTAGGTGGTATCAAATGTGACTACATCACCAAAGCACCTATACTGCATCTTGCTCCTGCCGTTTGTCCAGATCAGTGACTTTACCCGGTTGAGACTATCTAGGTCAACACTGAAAGCAAATTATGGGTCATCATTCCTCATTTTCTTAAAAACCTCTAGGGTTTTCTTGGCATCATCATCCATCTGGTCACGCGCTATTTGAGAGCAAATGGTGCGCAAGGACCTCTTGGTGAACGGGAGGTCAGCCACACCACCAAAAATGCTACCTAATATGCAATGGACCTTGCTGAGGGACACATTGTTCTCACGGAGGTACCTTATCATATCCTTTGTGTAAGCACCGATTGTCCTGTGAGACTTCCACTGCTTCTTCTCGCCACAGCTTTCTCAAAGAGGGTGGTTGTGGTCTTCGATTATCTGGCTAACATACCAGCCATGATCCTCAGTGCGTAACAGCTTGAGAGACGCCATACATTTGCAGCGCTGTTACTGGTATTTACATCTCTTGTCTTCACCCTGAAGAAAAATCGAATGGTTTTGACATGATAAAACATTAGAAGTCTTTGTTTTCTAGAGGAAGTTGCAAGTCATACCGCATTCCCACACTCGAATAACTGCTTGGTTCTGTAATTGTTGCCCTTGTTATCGTTGCTTCTGCCATACCTAATGCCGAAATCAACCTCCCAAGAGTATAAATTGTAAAACTCGTATGCTTCTTCAACAGAGTAAAAAACAAGCCCAGGTGTTGGGTAGAATATTTGTACGGTCTTCCTAGAAGCGGAAGCCCTCAATGCAGCCTACGGCTCCAACCTCGCCTGGTGGCCTGCATGTAGGCAGCTCTACCCCCTTTGGCGTACGTTTGCTTCAATGTTTGCAAAAATAACAGAAACAAAAGTTATATTGTTGGAAAAATAAATAATTTACTGGGTTATAGAGGAATCACAATGACCGATAAATTCAAGTTTGTGAAGGACAAAATAAAACAGAAGTTACAGTATAGGTAAATGGTGCTTAATTTTTCTGATGCAAAAACTGCATCAGACCGGATGCAGTTCCGGGGCATATATACGTATAATAACAGATGAGATATGACAAACATAAACAAAAAAATGCATATCTTTCGGTTCTGAATTTCTATCGTTGTGCTAGAAACTAAATTCTAGTACTACCTCTGTTCTATTCTCAACTTTTTCTAGGTACGGATGTATCTATTGCAAAAACATGTCTATATACATCCGTATGTGGACAAAGTTGAGAAGTTCTTTTCGAGACGGAGGTAGTAGTGATTTTGTTGATAACATGAACTAGATAATTACACTCATTTACAAGCAAATGGTGCTTGTCAATTAGAACCGGAAAATTCCAAAAATTGGTACAGAAAATGCAGGGAGATGGCATGGTACTGAACTACATCGACATAAAAATAATGCATACTGTTTTGTTAATTAGCTATACTTGAAAACAATGTAAAGCTTGCAGTTAGAAGAGGGGCGCTAACCGTTTGACATAAAGAGATCTTGGAGGAACATAATTATTTGATGCTTCAGGAGCAGCAGCACAGTGCATCACAGTAGCAAAAGTTTCAGCCGAGGCGGTGTTCCCCTCACCACCAAGAAATTCGCCACCGTCAG
Organism: Lolium rigidum; assembly: GCF_022539505.1. Taxonomy (NCBI): domain Eukaryota; kingdom Viridiplantae; phylum Streptophyta; class Magnoliopsida; order Poales; family Poaceae; genus Lolium; species Lolium rigidum. The sequence goes on along the minus strand of NC_061509.1, from coordinate 156,695,632 downwards.
TGGAAATTGGGGGCGGATCGTACGGCTCTGAACCGCTGTCGTCTTCATCGTCTTCTTCCGAACCTGACGCCCCTCCGTCCCAGGATGAGATGCCGGGGTCTGATTCACCATAGGCTCTTGAATCTTCGCGTCGACTGTCTAACGCCTCGCCGGACGAGCCCCAGTCGTTCGCCGCTACCCTGGAATAAAGGACAAACAAAGCAAATGAAACTGGGGGAGATCTGGATGTTGAGGCTGCCAAGGGTGGGAGATCAGTACTGGAAGGGGAAGCACTTACTGCACGAATCCAGGGCCGGAGACGCTCGCAAGAAGCTCCGTGAAGCACTTCATCCCGACCATGGTGGCGCCGGCAGAGACAGCGACTTGTCTAGTGATCCAGTCTGACAAAGCATACTTAGACAGTTTCGGTGGTTAGCCCACAACGATTGCCCACGACCAGGCACACATCTCACCGAATCTCAAAGACAGGAGCCCTCCAAAGTATACCTGCCGATAATTGTCCATCACCCATACCCAAATCCATACCCATTCTTTTGGGTAGGGTATGGGTAGAAAATTATTTACCCATTTTACTTTGGGCATGGGTAGGATAATACCCTGTTATCTTTGGATTACCCGCCTTACCCAATGTATAATGCTGCCGGCTGTCCGCGGTTAACGAACGCGTGACCACGATCGTCCTCCATGTCGACGTGCACCGTCGTGAGGTTGGAGAAGTTGGCGAAGGACACGGCCGTGTCGGCGTGGAGGTCCAGCAGCTGCTCGGCCGACACGTCAGGGAGGCTGCTGCGGCGCTCGCAGGCGGCTTGGCGATGAGCGAGAAGCGGAGCGCGCCGACCAGATCTGGATCGGTGAGTTCTGCGCCGTCGTGGATGGCGACCTGGACGGGCACGCCAGGGGGGGGGCACGCGGCCGGGGGCGTTGACCTCGGCGGGCGATGGCGGCCGGCGGGTCGATGACGGGGACGGAGGGGTGTAGGGCGGAGAAGGCCCTGAGGACACTGCGCGTTCCAGGGCTTGTCGTAGAGCCTATTGGATGAGGAGGTGGAAGGGGCCCCGGTCGAGGAGGGGCGGGAGGGATCTACGGCGACCAGGTGCATCCCGCGCTCGGCTGCCTGAGCCACAAGTGACGGGCGGAAGACGGTGTCCGGCTGCTTCGACGACATCGCTGTATGCTAGCTTTATCAAGTGGATAACCCGTAACCGCTGGGTAATATCCTTTATTTTTGGATATGGATAATATCAGATTAAACGGGTATGGGGAAATTAGGTTGTGGGTATGGGTACATCCATACCCTGTCCAACGGCAGGTATACTCCAAAGACAGATACGGCCAAGATAAGCCCGAGACGCGTAACAATATGGGGAAAATTTCCTTATTTGACACTCGGCTAAAACTTGTTACCTATTTGACACTCCAAAAATATTTCTTCCCATTTTAACATCTAAATTTGCTTTATTTCCTCATTTGACACTCTAGTTCATTTTCAACACAAACGGTGTCAACTAGGAGTATGGAAAGACCCTTTTGCCCCTGACTTATCATGTGAGAAAAAAATGTTTTACCAAGACGCATCGGAACCCCTAACTCTGCGACAACGAGGCCAATGGGTCGTTTGAAGGAAACTGATTTTGTCATGGTAAATGAGCTACTAACTGCAAGTAATGATTGGAATGAGGATTTGATCTGTGAGATCTTTTTTGCTCCAGATGTTGATTCCATTTTGAGTATTCCATTGAGGAGTACAGGGGGTGATGACTGGTTGGCATGGTCCAAAGAAAAATCTGGAATTTATACAGTTCGGTCGGCCTACAAGTCCTTGATGGAAGCGCTAGTCGGAGGAGGCTAGGGTTAATAATGGGCATGTTGTGTCTTTGTCTGAAAATGATACTAAATTATGGAGAAGATTGTGGAAACTGCCAGTAGTACCTAAGGTGCGTGTTTTTTGGTCGCGAGTTCTTCGAGGAAGGTGCGTGTTTTTTGGTCGCAAGTTCTTCGAGGAATTCTTCCTGGCTATAGGATTTTGTCACGGCGACATATAATGGATAATAGCACATGTGCTCTATGTAAAGCAGAATCTGAGAGTGTGATGCATGCTTTAATTGAATGCAGTCATGCAAAATTGTTTTGGGAGGTTGCAAAGGAAAAAATTAGTCAAATTGCCGAAGCTACATCCAGTGACATGGGCAAAAGATATCCAGTGCGAGTCTTTTTTCAACCAACATGAGAAAGCTATTATAACTTCAGTCATGTACTCGATCGGGTCATCGAGAAATAATCTGACTCATCATGAGAGTGGTTTTAGTCCTGCTAAAACTATGGAGATGGTGAAGGAACCTTGCAGACTCTTGAGTTACCGGGAGAGAGGGTGTTCCTAAATCTGCTAGGCCGGACTTTAAGTTGCCGAGACCACCTGATGGAGTTGTCAAAATTAATTCCGATGGTGCTGTTAATGTCAATGATAATCTGGCAGCTACTCGTGCTGTTGCACGAGAGGGGGTGGCTTCCGTGGTGCTACGGGTAAGACTTACCGAGGTGTGTCTGATACTTTGATGGTGGAGTCCCTTGCCTTTAGAGATGTTGTTTTGTATGCAAGAAGCAGGGGTTTCACTAATGTTGTGTTTGAAGTTGACTCTGAAGATTTGGTCTGACTTTGGCAAAATAGAGATAATGATCTTTCAGTAGTCAAGCAGGTCTTAGATGAGATTAGTGAGCTGAGTTTGTTGTTTACAAATTTTAGGTTAGTTCATGCTCGTCGCGAGGCTAACCAGGCGGCTCATTCGTGTGCAAAATTTATAAGCCTACATGATGGGTCGTTTTCCAGGGATGCTGAGCCACCTGCTTTTCTAGTTCACAGCCTTAGGGCTGATTGTAACTTGGTGTGATTTGTGGGCTGCAGGTTTCTGACACACTCTTTTCCTTACCAGGGTACCTAAGGGGGCTGGAAGGTTTTTAATGAGGCGGCTTGCTAGCTTTTAATATATATATTATCTTTCAAAAAAAAGGTTGCACTCACGTTGTAGTGAGTTGTCACCAGATTTTAAATAAAAATAAATAAATAATTGGACATAGCCTTGATGACACACTGAAACTTGAGTGAAATCGTATGTATAAGAACACCAAGAAAATTTTCTTTGGCAACCAATAAAAGTTCCTTGTTTGAAATAACATATTTGTTATGTTTAATATGTGTGGATTTACAACACTCGAAATTTCAAGAAGGTTATGTGCATTCAACATTTTGATGTAATATTAGAAATAATAACATATTTTCCGGTTGGTCTCGTTAATGAACTAATGTAGTTGTGGAAGATTTAAATTGAGCATAAATAACGTAGTTATGGAAGATAAAAATGAACATAAAATGGACAAGAAATCATGATATAATACAAGTTTTTCGATTAACTCAAATTGTTTAATGTTCAAGAGTATCACGGAATAATAGTCTGAATCATTGGATAATAGAATAATAATTAATAGGAGTCTATGACAAATAGATTCATGTAATAGGAGTCAATGCCAAGATAGGTTGATTGTCAAATGAGAATCAACAACCTTCATCGAATTCTTCATACTCATCTACAATTGGAGTCTTCGCGTGACATTGGTTTGACTTGTGTCCGGACACTCCCCAAACGCTGCAATTTGCTCGCTTCCTCTTCTGTTTTCCTGCATCGGGGTTTTCGGGACTGGTTGCCACTTTGTGTCCGGGTTTTCTGCATTTGGAGCAGAATTTAGTTTGCCGGACATATCCTTGTTTAGGCCCTGAATGCTTCCTCTTGCTCTTTGGTTCCAGGGGGGAAAGAAACCTATTCCGCTCGGGGCGTCCTCTCTTCCTTACAAGCGAGGTGCGTTGATGGAGCACGGTTCTGCGGCAGTCATGCCGACACCTGGAACCGGATAAGCCGTACTTGCATGCTCCCTTGTATTAATATATCTGGTTCGGACCGATAGCCAACGGCTCGATTGCGATGCCATTACTGCATCACTTGACTCATAATTGGGGAACGGTTCCTCAACAGCGGGCTCACCCATTGCATGTATAATGCCCTTTACTGCCTTCTGGCTGGCTGCAAAATGTTTCATCATCTCTTTGAAAGTGTCTAGGTTTGTGTCACCCAACTTCACCAATTCCATTGCATTCACATGTAAAAGGCTGTGACGGAAAGTCTTTGAATGCATAGCAGGGGTATCCTTTTGATACATGATGAGATGAGAAGGTAACACTGTCACGTGCATCTCTTGTCCACCTCTTCAATATATGGGCGTCAGGGATTTTGGTTTCACCAAGGAACACAATGACCTGTCAAACAATTAGAAAGTGGGTTTTCAGGTGTTACTGATTGAACGGATTGGAAATATATATTCAAAAAAATTGTGGGATTAGAATCTTACTGCAATAGCATGGCAACACAAATGCCAAAGTGCTTGTACAGATTGCACTCGCATTCAAAGCGCTTAGGAGATTCTACAACAGTAATTCTGAAAACAACATGAGACCACGACTCCCTCCTTTCTGCGTTTGTGTGACGAACTTCATACACTCGTGTCATGTTCAATCTCGGTCACCTTGTAATGCGTTACCTTGTCAACTTCTTCGAAAACAATTTGTATGCAGCTCTTGTATAGATTTTTGCAGCATGGCGTTACATCGGCCACATCCTCTTTGATAACTTCTGCATCTGAAATGACCAACAACACTCATCAGTATAAAATACATGGGCAGACCATATTCTCGGCATGAAACAGGTGAATGGATTGTAAGGATATTAGTACCTACTTTGTCTTGTGCTCCTCCATGTCTTCTTCAACACATCTATCAAACAACAAACTGTTGTACTGCATCACAAAACGGTTCATCGATGAGTTTTTGGGGATGTATGTTTTCAACATGTGGTTGGCACTCTCTACTCTCTGAGTAGACATCATCCTCGCACAGAATTTGTCATGCGAGAAAGACTTGGCCCACTTCTCACGGCATTCATATATCCCAATCATGAACAAATGATCCCTGAGTTTGTATTTATTTAGCAGGGCCTCCCATGCAGCCTCAAACTCATCAATGGTTAGCATTTCGTTCAAAACCTTATGGAACTGGTGCCTGAATTCAGATCTCTTGCTGTATACTGGACCCAATGATTCTTGTGCCTTCCTAAGGACATGCCATTTGCACCATAGATGTGTAGTGTTAGGCATTACTTTCGGTAATGCTGTAGCCATGGCTATACACTGATCTGAAAGCACAAAAGCAAAAATAGAGTTAGGAGGTTGCATAAAATCTATAAATGCTTCATCACTGTATATTTTAGATTTAAAACAAAAGAACTAACCCTGTGAACAATGTTTGTGGGGGTTTCCCTCCCATGAGGCTAAGAAACTCCTTGTAAACCCACTCAAAACTCTCATGTGTCTCATCTCGCATAAGAACCCCGAGCATATATTGTCGGTCGAAAGTGATTTGTTGACCCCAACAAACAAACCGAATGGCATCTTGTATATATTAGTACAGTAGGTGGTATCAAATGTGACTACATCACCAAAGCACCTGTCTCGCATCTTGCTCCTGCCGTTTGTCCAGATCAGTGACTTTACCCGGTTGAGACTATCTAGGTCAACACTGAAAGCAAATTATGGGTCATCATTCCTCATTTTCTTAAAAACCTCTAGGGTTTTCTTGGCATCATCATCCATCTGGTCACGCGCTATTTGAGAGCAAATGGTGCGCAAGGACCTCTTGGTGAACGGGAGGTCAGCCACACCACCAAAAATGCTACCTAATATGCAATGGACCTTGCTGAGGGACACATTGTTCTCACGGAGGTACCTTATCATATCCTTTGTGTAAGCACCGATTGTCCTGTGAGACTTCCACTGCTTCTTCTCGCCACAGCTTTCTCAAAGAGGGTGGTTGTGGTCTTCGATTATCTGGCTAACATACCAGCCATGATCCTCAGTGCGTAACAGCTTGAGAGACGCCATACATTTGCGGCAACTATTCTCGGTATTTACATCTCTTGTCTTCACCCTGAAGAAAAATCGAATGGTTTTGACATGATAAAACATTAGAAGTCTTTGTTTTCTAGAGGAAGTTGCAAGTCATACTGATGAGGACATCCCTACCTCACTACTACCTCCGTCATTAACAAATGAAGATGAACCTGCTGTGAAGCTCAAGTCCAATGAAGTTCGGATTGGACCAATTACAAGAGCTCGTGCGAAGCTACTTAAACAACGAGTGAACTTGTTCTTAAACGATACTTTGATTGATGAGAACTTTATACCTGCCTAAGTCCTATTACTTATGTATCATCGGGTATCAAGAGGAGACAAGCATCGCACGAGGAGAGGAACAGCTGGACATGAAGACGGACGTCAAGAGGGCCGTGAAGCTGGACATGGAGCTGGACATGAAGATATCTCATGGACGCGCGAGGGAGGAGCGGGAGGAATGCGCGAGAGGAGAAGAAGAAGTCCGGGCCGGTCCGGAACCCGGTCCGACCGGCCTCCGGACCGGCCAGCCCGGTCCCCGGCCCGGTCGACCGGTCGTAAACCGGCCACCAACCGGAGGAAATTTATCGTACGGGCGAGACCGGAAGCTTCGCAGTTTCCGGTTTCCGACCGGTTGACGGACCACCAACCGGACCGCCCGGTCCACAGCCCGGTTGACCGGACCATAGACCGGACCACCCGGTCCACAGCCCGGTCGACCGGATCCCAGACCGGACCAGTCCGAGTCTGTCTCGACCAGATCTATTCTGGGTCGGTTATTTTTGTATCTTTTCGACCAGAACTCGTCCCGGACACCTATATAAGTGCCCAGGACGCCCCCTAGCTGCTTTAGACCACGTTTAAGATAAACCCTAGTTCTTAGTTGTTTGCTCTGCAAAACTATTGAATTCCCTACACCATATTGCTTGGATATTGTGTAGATCCTGTTTAAGTCTTGTGTGATCTGTTGTTCCATTGGGAATTAGACGGTTGCAACTTACCGCTTCGTGGTCGGCGGCTACGTGCGCAAGTGTGTGGAGTTGCGAATATCTTGCGGGGTTGAGAGCTGTTGCATTGGCGACAGGGGACCAATCGAGAGATCTCGTTGCGTCATACAAGTTATCATCCACTACATCGTCGTGTTTCTCCGCTGCCATCACCCCGTGATCATCATCACCACCGTTGCTTCATCGAGAAGATCGGGCCACCCCTTATCATCTTGGTATCAGATTTCCAGTTTTCCTCGGTAAGCTATCCACAATCCACCCCATAGTTGAGTTGTGAGTGTTGTCCTATCCGGAAAAAGCCATAAAAAGTTAGGGTTAGGGTTTGCCATAGCCTTAGATTGCACTAATTTCGAGTTTTAGTTGCTTTTCGTAGTTGTTTTTGCGTACCTTTATCTTTCTTCTAGTAGAATTGTTAGGGTTTGTGTTTTCTTTTCATCTAGTTTGTCATCTAGAGTCAGTTTTGTTTACTCCGAGTCCACATAGCATACAGTGTGTTTGTCCAAACCATAGCTACAGCCTTTCGATATACGTGACTAGGAACTTCCCCAGAAGAGACTAGTTTTACCGCTCGACAGGCTGCTCATTAGGGTTTTGGTGCTTTGCATATCTTGTTGGCCGTGTTATCAAGGAGTTGAGTCTTAAAAAAAAAAAAAGAGAAAATTGAAAAGAAGCAAAAAGAGCTACATAGGCTGCGTGTGTTATACAAAAAGAAAAATACAAAAAGAAAAGTGTCGTGCTAGTTGAATCAAGTGAAAGGCCTAAGTTTTCTTTACTGCACCTGTAGTTGAGCAATCTTGTGCACTGTCTCGTTGAGCTTTGCTAGCGTCTCTCTTGTGCATTGCAACCTTTCCCACATATAGTTGCATTGCCCCATTATATCGCCTTGTGTGAGTATCTTTGGTTGTCTACGGTCGGCGCTAGAGCTTGTTATTGGTGCAAATAGGTAGCCTACCTACAGCCCCACATATATCCCGCTTTGTCGTGTGATTGTTCTTATACCCTTGATATTCGCTTCGCTACATCCGTGCACTAGTTGTTACTACAAGTGGTAAGCAACACTAATTTACTTTGGAACGGTAAGATTTCCTTTTCTTATCAGTTTTGAGTGAGTTGTGAGAGTACCACCATATATTTTTGATTTAGTGCACTAACCTACTAATCATGTCTGCTAGTGATACTAAGATTGTTAATCGTAGAAAACAAGAATTCGGCGAGATATCATCACATGGAGGGAGTATGAAGCTCTTCGTAACGAGATGCGACGTGAATTCCGCACTAAGGATGATGAGCTTAAGGGTACAGCTTGACGAGATCAAACGGACGTTGGATGCTACTAATGTCACCGTCACTCGGTTTGGCTGATCAAATGACCGATATACAGCGCAATCTTGCCGATATGCGCCTCGCTATTGAGAATTTGACTCGCACAACAACAACAAGACGATGATGAAGATCCTGAGCTTGCCGATGACGCACACAATGCTCGTGGTGCGCCTCGTGATTATCGTCCACGTGGTCGGGCTCCACTTGGCCGTAATGGTCGTGGGCAAGATGAAGAAGATGGATTGGGTAAGCCCAAGTTTTCCATACCCAAGTTTGAAGGGGGAGCTTATGTTGAAGAATATCTCACTTGGGAGCTCAAGATTGAGAAGTTATGGAGCTTACATTCCAACTACTCTGAAGATAAGAAGATCAAGCTTGCTTCTTCTGAATTTGATGGTTATGCATTGCGTTGGTGGGATTCTTTGATTCGTAACCGCGACGAAGATGGTGCACAACCTATCCGTACATGGCGTGCTATGAAGGAGGTTATGACTTCTCGTTTTGTGCCTACCAATTACATGCGGAATATATTTGATAAGCTAACACTATTGAGGCAAGGTGTGAAGACTGTTGATGAGTACTACATGGAGATGGAGATGCTTATGCAGCGTTGTCGTGTCCGTGAGTCTCTAGAGATGACAATGCAGCGTTTTCTCAATGGATTGAAGTATGACATTAAAGGCATTGTTCGTCATTACACCTACACCGATATGAATCAATTGTTACATCATGCAAGAGAAGCTGAATCACGGCTTGGCTGAAGAAGCAAAGGTTAAAGGACGTGCTACGGGAGCTGGGCGTTTTACACCCCGCGCGCCCTCTACGGCGCCGGCACCGTCGACGCGCTCCGTTCCTTACTCTACTCCGCCTAGCAAACCGGTCTCCAATGTATCTAATGCAAAGAAGTCCGAATCTGCGGCAAGTACGAGTGGTTCCGGTGTGTCTACAACGCGCAACCGCGATATGCTTTGCCATACATGTGGTGGCAAGGGTCACTTCAAGAGAGATTGTCCTAACCGCAAAGTCATGTTTATCAATGAGGACAATGAGTATGAGACTGGAGATGATGTTGATCCAAATGCTCCAGACAATGATGACTATGACACTGATGGTGAAGATGCATATCCTTCCGATGCTCGTACCATTGTTGTGTCGCAGCGTGCTCTTAATGTGTTGCCTAGTGCATCTACTCGGCGCTGCAATTTGTTCCAAACCAAAGCTTTGGTTGGTCCGACAAGGCTTGCAAGGTCATTATTGATGGCGGGAGTTGCCGCAATTTAGCAAGCAAGGAGTTATGCACCAAGCTGAAGTTGAAGTACCTACCGCACCCGCATCCATATTATATTCAGTGGTTGAGCGACAATGGTGAGATGAAGGTAAACCATATGGTGCGTGTTGAGTTTGAGATTGGACCGTATAAGGATTGCATTGATTTTGATGTGGTTCCTATGACGGTTTGTCACCTCTTATTGGGTCGGCCTTGGCTCTATGACCGTTCAGTGCAACACAATGGCCGAGCCAATACATATCACTTGGAGTACAAGGGCAAGAAAATTAACTTACAGCCTATGTCACCACAACAGATTGTCAATGAGTCTCGTCAGAAGATTGAAGTGAATTTGGAGGATGCATCCATAGATAGGCGAGAGAATTGTAATGCCGTGAGTGATATAACGAAAAGTGAGAGAGTGAATTCCTTAGTCTCATTAGCCACCAAAGAAGACATGAGAGAATTTAGTGAGGATCCTACGGCCATGCCTCTTGTGCTTTTGTACGGGGGTACGGTTTTGGTTTCTAACGACATGACCCCTCTTCCTCTTGGTGTTTCTAGTGTTTTGCAGGAATTCGGCGACGTGTTTCCGGAGGAGGTACCCGCAGGACTACCACCATTACGAGGTATTGAGCATCAAATTGACTTGATTCCCGGAGCATCGCTGCCCAATAGGGCGCCATATCGCACTAATCCCGAAGAGACGAAGGAGATACGTGAAGCAAGTACAAGCGCTACTCGACAAAGGTTATATCCGCATAAGCCTTAGTCCTTGTGCTCGTTCCTGTTATTCTAGTTCCTAAGAAAGATGGTACTTGGCGTATGTGCGTAGATTGTAGAGCTATAAACAACATTACTATTCGATATCGTCATCCTATTCCCCGTTTAGAGGATATGCTAGATGAATTGAGTGGTGCTGCTGTGTTCTCTAAAATTGATTTGCGTAGTGGTTATCATCAAATTAGGATGAAAGAAGGGGATGAGTGGAAAACAGCCTTTAAAACAAAATTTGGTTTATATGAGTGGTTAGTAATGCCTTTTGGGTTAACTAATGCACCTAGCACTTTCATGAGACTAATGAACCATGTTTTGCGTGAATTTATTGGCAAATTTGTGGTTGTATACTTTGATGACATATTAATCTACAGCCGCAATGAATCTGATAACACTATACATATTCGACATGTTTTGCAAGTGTTGCGTGATAATAAACTCTATGGTAATCTTGAGAAGTGCACATTTTGCAAAGATAAGGTCATATTTCCGGGTTATGTTGTCTCTAAGCATGGAGTAGAAGTAGATGTGTCTAAAATTGAAGCTATTCAAAATTGGCCTACTCCCATGAATGTGAGTCAAGTTAGAAGTTTTCATGGTCTAGCTGGGTTTTATCGCCGTTTTGTGCCCAATTTTTCTACTATTGCTGCACCTTTGAATGAATTGACTAAAAAGGGTGTTGTCTTTGAGTGGGGCGTTGCCCAAGATCATGCTTTTGATGAACCGAAACGATTGTTAACTTCCGCACCGTTGCTTGCACTTCCTGATTTCAATAAACAATTTGAGATTGAATGTGATGCTAGTGGTATTGGAATTGGTGGTGTGTTGATGCAAGAGGGTCGCCCAATTGCATATTTTTCCGAGATATTATCTCGGTGCTAAGTTGAACTATCCTATATATGATAAAGAATTGTATGCTTTAATTAGAGTTCTTGAGGTTTGGCAACATTATTTGTGGCCAAAAGAATTTATCATACATTCTGATCATGAAGCTTTAAAATACCTGAAAGCCCAATCTACTTTGCATAAGCGTCTAGCTAAGTGGGTTGAGTTCATTGAGTCTTTTCCATACATTATTAAACATAAGAAGGGAAAAGATAACATTGTTGCTGATGCTCTATCTAGGAAGAATATGCTATTAACTCAACTTGATGTTAAAATTCCTGGTTTAGAGATACTATGTGATTTGTATGCTACTGATCATGATTTTGCTGAACCATATCGCTTATGTGCTCTTGGTAAAGCATGGGAAAAATATCACATACATGATGGGTTCTTGTTTCGAGCTAACAAACTATGTGTTCCGAGAATCGTACGTGCGTTTGCTCTTATTGCGGGAATCACATGCTGGAGGTTTGATGGGTCACTTTGGGCGTGAGAAGACGCTTACTCATGCTCGCCGATCATTTTTATTGGCCAAAGATGAGGCGGGACGTGGACGAGTATGTGAAGAGGTGCATTACTTGCAACAAGTCCAAATCCAAGCTGAAGCCTCACGGTTTGTATACTCCAGTTACCGGCACCTACTACACCTTGGGAAGATATTAGTATGGATTTTGTGTTGGGTTTGCCGCGTACTAAGAGAGGCCATGATTCTATATTTGTGGTAGTGGACAGATTTTCTAAAATGTCACACTTTATTGCCTGCCACAAAAGCGACGATGCGTCGCATATTGCTAACCTGTTTTTCGGGGAGATTGTTCGACTACATGGAGTCCCGAAGACTATTGTTTCTGATCGTGATGTGAAGTTCATGAGCTACTTCTTGAAGACACTTTGGGGAAAGCTCGGGGACAAAGCTCACGTTCGAGTACTACTTGTCATCCTCAAACCGATGGTCAAACTGAGGTGGTAAATCGAACCTTGTCACAACTGCTGAGATCCATGATCAAGAAGAACCTGAAGGAGTGGGAAGAGTGTTTGCCGCATGTGGAGTTTGCTTACAACGGGGCGGTACATTCTACCACGGAGGCTGTGTCCTTTTGAGGTGGTGTATGGTTTCAAACCCATTACTCCACTTGACTTGTTGCCTTTGCCCATACATGAAAGAGTTAATATGGAGGCATCCAAGAGGGCAGATTTTGTGCGTAAGATCCATGTGAAGACTAAAGAGTTGATCGAGAAGAAAGGCAAGAGCAATGCTGCAAGGATGAACAAGAAGCGCAAAGAGATGTTGTTCAAGCCTGGTGATATGGTTCAGGTACATTTTCGCAAGGATAGGTTCCCGAAGCTGCGAAAGTCTAAGTTGAAGCCTCGTGGTGCTGGTCCTTACAAAGTGCTTGCCAAGATCAATGATAATGCATACTCGATAGATCTTCCAGGTTGATGAGTTTGGTGTCAGTAATTCTTTCAATGTTGCTGATTTGACACCATATGACGGAGAAGACCTTGGAGCGTCGGGGTCGACGCCTTTTGAAGGGGGGGAGATGATGAGGACATCCCTACCTCACTACTACCTCCGTCATTAACAAATGAAGATGAACCTCGTCGTGAAGCTCAAGTCCAATGAAGTTCGGATTGGACCAATTACAAGAGCTCGTGCGAAGCTACTTAAACAACAGGTGAACTTGTTCTTAAACGATACTTTGATTGATGAGAACTTTATACCGCCTAAGTCCTATTACTTATGTATCATCAGGTATCAAGAGGAGACAAGCATCGCACGAGGAGAGGAACAACTGGACATGAAGACGGACGTCAAGAGGGCCGTGAAGCTGGACATGGAGCTCGGACATGAAGATATCTCATGGACGCGCGAGGGAGGAGCGGGAGGAATGCGCGAGAGGAGAAGAAGAAGTCCAGGCCGGTCCGAACCCGGTCCGACCGGCCTCCAGACCGGCCAGCCCGGTCCTCGGCCCGGTCGACCGGTCGTGAACCGGCCACCAGCCGGAGAAATTTATCGTACCGGGGCCGGACCGGAAACTTCGCAGCTTCCCGGTTTCCGAGCCGGTTGACCGGACCACCAACCGGACCGCCCGGTCCACAGCCCGGTTGACCGGACCACGGACCGGACCGCCGGTCCACGGCCCGGTCGACCGGATCCCGGACCGGACCGGTCCGAGTCCGTCTCGACCGGATCTATTCGGGTCGGTTATTTTTGTATCTTTTCGACCGGAACTCGTCCCGGACACCTATATAAGTGCCCAGGACGCCCCCTAGCTGCTTTAGACCACGTTTAAGATAAACCCTAGTTCTTAGTTGTTTGCTCTGCAAAACTATTGAATTCCCTACACCATATTGCTTGGATATTGTGTAGATCCTGTTTAAGTCTTGTGTGATCTGTTGTTCCATTGGGAATTAGACGGTTGCAACTTACCGCTTCGTGGTCGGCGGCTACATGCGCAAGTGTGTGGAGTTGCGAATATCTTGCGAGGTTGAGAGCTGTTGCATTGGCGACAGGGACCAATCGAGAGATCTCGTTGCGTCATACAAGTTATCATCCACTACATCGTCGTGTTTCTCCGCTGCCATCACCCCGTGATCATCATCACCACCGTTGCTTACTGAGAAGATCGGGCCACCCCTTATCACATACCGCATTCCCACACTCGAATAACTGCTTGGTTCTGTAATTGCTGCCCTTGTTATCCTTGCTTCTGCCATACCTAATGCCGAAATCAACCTCCCAAGAGTATAAATTGTAAAACTCGTATGCTTCTTCAACAGAGTAAAAAACAAGCCCAGGTGTTGGGTAGAATATTTGTACGGTCTTCCTAGAAGCAGAAGCCCACAATGCAGCCTACGGCTCCAACCTCGCCTGGTGGACTGCATGTAGGCAGCTCTACCCCCTTTGGCGTACGTTTGCTTCAATGTTTGCAAAAATAACAGAAACAAAAGTTATATTGTTGGAAAAATAAATAATTTACTGGGTTATAGAGGAATCACAATGACCGATAAATTCAAGTTTGTGAAGGACAAAATAAAACAGAAGTTACAGTATAGGTAAATGGTGCTTAATTTTTCTGATGCAAAAACTGCATCAGACCGGATGCAGTTCCGGGGCATATATACGTATAATAACAGATGAGATATGAAAAACATAAACAAAAAAATGCATATCTTTCGGTTCTGAATTTCTATCATTGTGCTAGAAACTAAATTCTAGTACTACCTCTGTTCTATTCTCAACTTTTTCTAGGTACGGATGTATCTATGGCAAAAACATGTCTATATACATCCGTATGTGGACAAAGTTGAGAAGTTCTTTTCGAGACGGAGGTAGTAGTGATTTTGTTGATAACATGAACTAGATAATTACACTCATTTACAAGCAAATGGTGCTTGTCAATTAGAATCGGAAAATTCCAAAAATTGGTACAGAAAATGCAGGGAGATGGCATGGTACTGAACTACATCGACATAAAAATAAGGCATACTGTTTTGTTAATTAGCTATACTTGAAAACAATGTAAAGCTTGCAGTTAGAAGAGGGGCGCTAACCGTTTGACATAAAGAGATCTTGGAGGAACATAATTATTTGATGCTTCAGGAGCAGCAGCACAGTGCATCACAGTAGCAAAAGTTTCAGCCGAGGCGGTGTACCCCTCACCACCAAGAAATTCGCCACCGTCAGTGGAAATTGGGGGCGGATCGTACGGCTCTGAACCGCTGTCGTCTTCATCGTCTTCTTCCGAACCTCGACGCCCCTCCGTCCCGGGATGAGATGCCGGGGTCCGATTCACCATAGGCTCTTGAATATTCGCGTCGACTGTCTAACGCCTCGCCGGACGAGCCCCAGTCGTTCGCCGCTACCCTGGAATAAAGGACAAACAAAGCAAATGAAACAGGGGGAGATCTGGATGTTGAGGCTGCCAAGGGTAGGAGATCAGTACTGGAAGGGGAAGCACTTACTGCACGAATCCAGGGCCGGAGACGCTCGCAAGAAGCTCCGTGAAGCTCTTCATCCCGACCATGGTGGCGCCGGCAGAGACGGCGACTTGTCTAGTGATCCAGTCTGACAAAGCATACTTAGTTTCGGTGGTTAGCCCACAACGATTGCTCACGACCAGGCACACATCTCACCGAATCTCAAAGACAGGAGCCCTCCAAAGTATACCTGCCGATAATTGTCCATCACCCATACCCAAATCCATACCCATTCTTTTGGGTAGGGTATGGGTAGAAAATTATTTACCCATTTTACTTTGGGCATGGGTAGGATAATACCCTGTTATCTTTGGATTACCCGCCTTACCCAATGTATAATGCTGCCGGCTGTCCGCGGTTAACGAACGCGTGACCACGATCGTCCTCCATGTCGACGTGCACCGTCGTGAGGTTGGAGAAGTTGGCGAAGGGCACGGCCGCGTCGGCGTGGAGGTCCAGCAGCTGCTCGGCCGACACGTCAGGGAGGCTGCTGCGGCGCTCGCAGGCGGCTTGGCGATGAGCGGGAAGCGGAGCGCGCCGACCAGATCTGGATCGGTGAGTTCTGCGACGTCGTGGATGGCGACCTGGACGGGCACGCCGAGGGGGGTGGCACGCGGCCGGGGGCGTTGACCTCGGCGGGCGATGGCGGCCGGCGGGTCGATGACGGGGACGGAGGGGTGTAGGGCGGAGAAGGCCCTGAGGACACTGCGCGTTCCAGGGCTCGTCGTAGAGCCTATTGGATGAGGAGGTGGAAGGGGCCCTGGTCGAGGAGGGGGCGGGAGGGATCTACGGCGACCAGGTGCATCCCGCGCTCGGCTGCCTGAGCCACAAGTGACGGGCGGAAGACGGTGTCCGGCTGCTTCGACGGCATCGCTGTATGCTAGCTTTATCAAGTGGATAACCCGTAACCGCTGGGTAATATCCATTATTTTTGGATATGGATAATATCAGATTAAACGGGTATGGGGAAATTAGGTTGTGGGTATGGGTGCATCCATACCCTGTCCAACGGCAGGTATACACCAAAGACAGATACGGCCAAGATAAGCCCGAGACGCGTAAAAATATGGGGAAAATTTCCTTATTTGACACTCGGCTAAAACTTGTTACCTATTTGACACTCCAAAAATATTTCTTCCCATTTTAACATCTAAATCTGCTTTATTTCCTCATTTGACACTCTAGTTCATTTTCAACACAAACGGTGTCAACTAGGAGTATGGAAAGACCCTTTTGCCCCTGACTTATCATGTGAGAAAAAAATGTTTTACCAAGACGCATCGGAACCCCTAACTCGCGACAACGAGGCCAATGGGTCGTTTGAAGGAAACTGATTTTGTCATGGTAAATGAGCTACTAACTCGCAAGTAATGATTGGAATGAGGATTTGATCTGTGAGATCTTTTTTGCTCCAGATGTTGATTCCTTTTTGAGTATTCCATTGAGGAGTACAGGGGGTGATGACTGGTTGGCATGGTCCAAAGAAAAATCTGGAATTTATACAGTTCGGTCGGCCTACAAGTCCTTGATGGAAGCGCTAGTCGGAGGAGGCTAGGGTTAATAATGGGCATGTTGTGTCTTCGTCTGAAAATGATACTGAATTATGGAGAAGATTGTGGAAACTGCCAGTAGTACCTAAGGTGCGTGTTTTTTGGTCGCGAGTTCTTCGAGGAAGGTGCGTGTTTTTTGGTCGCGAGTTCTTCGAGGAATTCTTCCTGGCTATAGGATTTTGTCACGGCGACATATAATGGATAATAGCACATGTGCTCTATGTAAAGCAGAATCTGAGAGTGTGATGCATGCTTTAATTGAATGCAGTCATGCAAAATTGTTTTGGGAGGTTGCAAAGGAAAAAAATTAGTCAAATTGCCGAAGCTACATACAGTGACATGGGCAAAAGATATCCAGTGCGAGTCTTTTTTCAACCAACATGAGAAAGCTATTATAACTTCAGTCATGTACTCGATCGGGTCATCGAGAAATAATCTGACTCATCGTGAGAGTGGTTTTAGTCCTGCTAAAACTATGGAGATGGTGAAGGAACCTTGCAGACTCTTGAGTTACCGGGAGAGAGGGTGTTCCTAAATCTGCTAGGCCGGACTTTAAGTTGCCGATACCACCTGATGGAGTTGTCAAAATTAATTCCCATGGTGTTGTTAATGTCAATGATAATCTGGCAGCTACTCGTGATGTTGCACGAGAGGGGGTGGCTTCCGTGGTGCTACGGGTAAGACTTACCGAGGTGTGTCTGATACTTTGATGGTGGAGTCCCTTGCCTTTAGAGATGTTGTTTTGTATGCAAGAAGCAGGGGTTTCACTAATGTTGTGTTTGAAGTTGACTCTGAAGATTTGGTCTAACTTTGGCAAAATAGAGATAATGATCTTTCAGTAGTCAAGCAGGTCTTAGATGAGATTAGTGAGCTGAGTTTGTTGTTTACAAATTTTAGGTTAGTTCATGCTCGTCGCGAGGCTAACCAGGCGGCTCATTCGTGTGCAAAATTTATAAGCCTACATGATGGGTCGTTTTCCAGGGATGCTGAGCCACCTGCTTTTCTAGTTCACAGCCTTAGGGCTGATTGTAACTTGGTGTGATTTGTGGGCTGCAGGTTTCTGACGCACTCTTTTCCTTACCAGGGTACCTAAGGGGGCTGGAAGGTTTTTAATGAGGCGGCTTGCTAGCTTTTAATATATATATTATCTTTCAAAAAAAAGGTTGCACTCACGTTGTAGTGAGTTGTCACCAGATTTTAAATAAAAATAAATAAATAATTGGACATAGCCTTGATGACCCACAAGTATAGGGGATCGCAACAGTCTTCGAGGGAGTATTACCCAATTTATTGATTCGACACAAGAGGAGCCAAAGAATAAATATAAGCCTTGACAGATGAGTTGTCAATTCAGCTGCACCTGGAAAAATAATAGCTCGCAGAGGTTTATCAGTAGCAACAGTTTTATAACAGTGGCGGTAGTAAAGTAACATCGGAAATAAAGTAAAAACAGCAGTAGTAGTAAATGCTGTAAACAGCAGGATTAAAATAATGTAGGCACAGGGATGGATAACCGGGCGTTGCATGAATGAGAAGACTCATATAATAGCTAACATGGGCATTTGCAGATAAAGTGATACAAGTATCAAAGAATAAAATAACCATAAGCGTGATTTCCTATTTAGTCGCACGTGCTCGCAATGAGAAATTTGTGCGGCATCTTTTGTCCAACCAGCCCGTTACAGCGGGGCCTTGAGGGAAACTACAGCTCCTTTTAATAGAGTACCGGAGAAAAGCATTAACACTCTGTGAACACGCGTGATCCTCACATCAAAGCCATCCCCTTTGGTTGCCCCGATTATTGTCACTTCGGGGCCTCGGGTTCCGGACAGAGACATGTGTATACAACTTGCAGATATGATCAAGAACAATATATAAAGCATCATCATCAAAACACAGTATGTTCAGATCTGAGATCATGGCACTCGGGCCCAAAGTGACAAGAATTAAGTATAGCAAGTTGCAACAATGCATAAACTACTCACAACGGATACTAGGCACTATGCCCCAAAAAAATATAATGCTATTACATGAACGAACTCATCCAATCCCGACCATCCCCTTCAGCCTACAGCGAGGGAACTACTCACACATGGATGGGGGAACCATGGATGGTCGATGGAGAGGCGTCGGTGATGGCGACGACGATGATCTTCTCAAAATCCCCGTCCCGGCAGGATGCCAGAATGGAGTTTCTGCCTCCGGATTTAGGGTTTTCGCGGAGGCGGTGGCTCTATGGACTTTTCTCTGGTATAACTTCGAACCTCCTCGGGGTTTCTCGTCACGAGCGACTTATAGCCGAAAGGGGAGGCCGAAACGATGAAGGAGGCGCCAGTACCACCCCTAGGAGCGGCCAGGCTTGGGGCCGCGCCTGGGCCAGGTACTGGCAGCCCAGGCCCCTCCTGCTCCTCAGCTTCTGGCTCCGTAACTCCCCCGGGAAAATAAGACATCTGGGTATATTTCTGGGATTTTTCCCGAAAGTTGATTTTCTGCACAAAACTAAGACACCAGGGCAATTCTGCTGAAAACAGCGTTAGTCCGCGTTAGTTGCATTCAAAACACACAAGTTTGAGGTCAAATAGCAACAAAAAAGGTTCGGGAAAGTAGATACGTTTTGGACGTATCAACTCCCCCAAGCTTAGCTTATTGCTTGTCCTCAAGTAATTCAGTGACAACTGGGTGTGATAAAATACATTCACGAACCTATTTGTTTCACAAGATGTATATATTCTCACGGATGATCAAATACTTAGCTAATTCATAAATAAGGAGCATGTGAAACAACATAATCAGCAGTATTGCAAACCATGAATGGATACCAATAGCAATGATAAGCAACATAAAACATAAACACTTGCAAGATAGCAATAGTCATAATGAAGTAAGAAATAGTGGTATCTCGCTTGCCCCTATTTAGAAGCAAAACATAAATGCATAGGGCACCTCTGAAGTTCAAAAGAAGACTAGAAGTAAAGATATCGGAAGCTGCAAACACCACAAATATGCCACAAATAATCTTGCCTTGGGACAAGCACATTACACTAAGAATGACTGCCAATGCTTTTAAGAGAGTGCTTTTTTTAAGAAATAATTGTGACTCAACTTTGCGGTGATTGAATGGTGAGTGAGAAGATGAATGCGTTGTGCAATAATGCTACTAATAAGTTGCAAGCCTCATACATGATATACTAATAGTGCCCACTTCTTGTCCTAATTAGCTCGGACTTCCCATGGATCATCACCACATGCATATGTTTTATCCAAGTATCACAAAGGGGTATGATACGTCCCAAACATATCTATTGTTTTGTGATGATTCCTACATGTTTTATGTGCACTTTTCTACACTTTTTAGCATTTTATGGGACTAACCTATTAACGAAGTGCCAGTTCCTGTTTTCTGTTGTTTTTGTGTTTCAGAAATGTTGTACATGAAAGTTTCTCGAAATTGGACGAAACAAAAGCCAGTACCTTAGAATTCCGGGAAGAATAAGGAGCCAGAAGGGTGCCACCTGGAGGCCTGCCATGTGGCAGTACCAGGGGCAGGCGTGGCCCCCCTGGCCGCGCCTGGCCCTGGTATTGCCACACCGTCGCCTCGCTCGCTTCGCCCTTTCGCCTGTTTATTCCGCGTATCGGGAAAACCCCAGATACCCGAGCCTCCATCCACGAAAAGTTCCTTCGCCGTCGTCATCCTAAACCCTAGTTCGGGATGGTTCTGCAGTCTGTCCCGGCACCCTGTCGGAGAGGGAAATCACCGCCGGAGGCCTGTACATCGCCATGTCTTCATCCAAGGTGATGCGTGAGTAGTCCTCCACGGGACCATGGGTCCATAGCAGTAGCTAGATGGTTGTCCTCTCCTCATAGTGCTTCATGTTTTGATCTTGTGAGCTGCCTAACATGATCAGGATCATCGATTGTAATTGCTACTCGTTGGTTTGATATGGATCCGATTTATAGAGAGATTGCTTGGTTGAGATTATGCATTATGTTATTATGATTCTTGCATGCTCTCCGTTTCTAGTAGATGCTTTGGCCAAGTAGATGCTAGCGACTCCAAGAGGGAGTATTTATGCTTGATATTGGGTTCATGCCTCTATTTAACCATGGGAAGTGATAATAATCTCTACGGTTGTAGATGTGATGTTGCTACTAGGGAGAAAACAACAATTTGATATTCAAGGGTAGTACAATTGATTACATTACACACAATGGTTAATGCAATTATTTGTTGTTCGCAACTTAATACTGGAGGGTGTCGCGGATGCAATCCCGAAGGTGGATTATTAGTCATAGATGCAGTTGGATTAACGGTCAATGTATTTCGTTGTAATGCCCACATGATCACTTAATATATATTCTACCTCAACTTTAAGCGGAAAATCTCTGTTTGTCAATTGCCCATCTATAATTTGTTTACCCAACACACCTGTTTATTAGGGAGGCGCCTCTAGTGAAATAATGGATCCCGGACCTTCTTCTTTTAATTGCAAACATCCACAACAATTTCATGTTTGTTCTCTGCAAACAACTCTTTTTCCACACGGTTCGTTTAATCCTTTGTTTTCAGCAAAACCAGTGAGCCTGACAAACTCGCTGAAAGTTGGGGACAAAGTACTTGGTTGTTTGTGTGCAGGCCTCCACGTTGCAGCCGACGTCGGCAGTGCGCCCTGCCACAAATTGGTTCGCAACACCTCGGGAGAGACCGTCTTTCTCCTACGGGTTCGATATCCTTGGTTAATTACTAAGGGAAAAACTTGCTGCTTGCTCTTCACACCTTCCTCTTGGGGTTTCCCAACACCGCATATTTCTCCCTCGCCGAGCAAGCGTAACAAGACTTTTTCTGGCGCCGTTACCGGGGAGAAAGCATCTCTTCTGCGAGGGGAGTCTCTCACTCTCAACTTTTTACTTTGTTATTGTTTTGCATATTTTATTTCTTGTTTGCATTTTATATCAAAATCCAAAAAAAATAGTGTAGCTTTTATTGTGTTACTTGCATTATATATCAAAAACAAAAACAAAATTAGTATAGTTGTTATTTTTATTGCATTTAGTTTACTATGATTAATCCTGAGTTTGAGTTTAGGAACCTATCTTTAGCTGAACTTGCCCCTGATTATGAAACCGCTATGGCTTGCCTAGTTAAAATGCTAGAGAGTAAATTCATTAGCCTCCATCCATCCTTACAATACATGTTTCTCAAATTACATGAAATTGAGGATGGTGTGAAAAAAGACTTTATTCTTGAAACCTTGCTTAGAAAAAATAAAAATGAAGCTTTAGAGGCAAGGAAGATATTTGATCGTTACGGTATGCTAGGATCAAGCATAGACATTCTGAGTTTATATGGTGATATTGGTGAAGTTAAACCGGAGGAAATCAATATACCTATACCTTTCAAACTTGCAGTCGTGCATGATGCTTATGATAAGAATTTTGATTGGATTATTCCTGAAAATTTATTTGATGAAGAAAGTAGACCCAAGAGCACTGAGAGAGGAACTTCAAAAACCACTATAGATACCATAGAGTGCCTTGTTGGAAAAATCCTTAGTTTTGATCTTAATGATCCTCCACTTGATAATACTTGATATATGCATACTTTCTGTGCCTAGCTCAAAGGCGTTAAAGAAAAGCGCTTATGGGAGACAACCCACGTTTTATTTCTGTTATTTTTGCTTTGTTGAGTCCTGGAAGTTATTCCTACTATAATAACCTCTCCTTATCATGTTTTTGTGCCAAGAATTGCCTCTAACTTAAGAAAAGTAGTATTCGGAGAAATTGTTATTTCTATTTCTGTTTCTGGACTGTCACGAGAAAAATTCTCAAACATCACCAGAACGTCGCCTTGAGCTGAAAATTTCTGAGCAGTTGCCCTGGGTATTTATATATCTTTTGTTAGTTCATCATTTTTCCATCTAGGCGACATAAAAAAATCAAAAAAATCGATCTCTGCCTGCTATTCTGTTTTTGACAGATTCTGCCATGTTATGCATTATGCTTCTATATTTTGTTTCTTTTGAGTTCCTTTTGATCAGAGAGCTTATTTAAGATTAAAGTTACATTAGCATGCTATTCTGAATGTATTTTGGCATATGTCATACTGAACCATGCTGGTTTATTATTTTGATTGCACTAACGTCGCTAATAAAGAATTGTGATGAGTTTCGTGTGAAGGAAGTTTTCAAGTGTAGGGAGAGAAAAATGATGCAACAAGATGAATTATGGACAAGAGCTCAAGCTTGGGGATGTCCCCTGGACCCCCCAAGAAGTACAAGTGTCAAAGCTTGGGGATGCCCGAGGCATCCCTGTCGTGGTGGGAACACGGCAGATGCCATAGGATGGCTTATCTTGGGGCCGTAGGACGCTGGAGGTGAACGGGGAGGGTTCTCGCTAGAGCGAGGGAAGAACTCAAGCACACGAACACGATCGCGTACCCAGGTTCGAGGCTCTCTTAACGAGATAACACCCCTACTCCTGCTTGCTTCTCTCTATAAACTTGTTCACAGAGAGCTACAAAGTGCTCCTTGAGCTGTATCAATGGAAAATGGAGGAAGATGTCTTGAGGTGGAAGAAGAAGATGGCGGCGGGTGGAGAGATTGATCGATCCCCCACGCAAGAGGGCTAGGTCCTCCTTATATACGGGAGGACCTAGGTTACAGAGGAAAAAACCCTAAGCTATGTGATGACTTATGTGACCTTCGCAAATGGGGTGATGTGAGTCTTATCACCACTCTCGTGGATGCCGTCATTGCCTGCACGTCGCTCCAAAGCTTCTGCCCGTTGGGGAGACAAGTCGTACTCTCCTGTCAGGGCCTAGTACACCTTTTGACTTCCTTTTGACCGTGGACTACAGGTCTTGTCGGTGCTTTAGGGGAGTGGCATCTTCCTTCACGAGGAGAGCTCGAGTCTCCCAAGCCGGAGCGGTTACCGGCTTAGGCCTACTCGCTCCATGCCGGCCCAGCCAAAGAGCAACTCGGCCCTTGCCTAAAATACGAAAGTGGGTTAGCTGCGATCGGCCGACTTCCAAGTCGGCCAGGTGACGAGATCTTCCAGGCGACCCGGCAGCATCAAACCGGGCATCTGCAACTTGGCATCTTCCAACTGGCGGGCATGCAGGATCGAAGAACCGCATGCTGGGTTGGCCTTCCAGCCGCCGGGTTGCAGAAGCGTCGTCTTGGCCCTACCGGGGGTCAGCCCCTCGACAATAGTCCCCGAAGTTGCTGAGGTCCGGGGGTCTTGATCCCTGGGCCTTAGTAGGTTCCAAAATGCATCTATACTTCTATCGTCCAACTCGCATGCCAATTTTATGCCGGGTTCGGATGCCGGTCGTGTCCATTTGCTTACAGTTGAGTGCTTCAGCCTTGCCGACATGGGGACGAGTTTGAATTCACTCGTCCGGGTTGTCCACGTCATGGTGGAATCCTGCCGTTTGCACATTCTGACAGGTATCAATACGTGGCGAACGCTTTCCAGCCCTTTGGTGCATATTTGGACACGTGGTGACCGCAGGGGGAGGTTGCCTCTTCGATTCCTGTGTCTTGAATGACGTTTCACTGCGGTGCATGGCAGCAGAGGAGAAACGGTCGAATCGCTCTGCCAATGCATTTGATGAGCTGCCCACTTGCGGTTGCACAGTGCGCCAGATCGCGTCCGATGGTTCCCGGGTGTGGCGCCTCAGATCATGCGTAATGGGACGGTTAAACGGATCGTGTGCGTACATGATCAGCATAACCCTAGCTTCAGCCTCCTTTAAATAGCGGGCGGGCGGCCTCTTCTTCTTCCTTCGCTTCTTTCGTCCAGATCTTCTCGAGCACACAGCACCTCTCGTCACCGGAGCTTCGAGCGCACAGCAACTCTCGCCGCCGGACCTTCGCGTGCACAGCAATAGCTCCTCCACGCCGCCGTCGAAGCCGCTCGCCGCCGCTGCCGTTTGCCGCGGAGCTTTCCTTCTACGAGCACCTCAACCGCACGGCACCAGCGCTAACTCCTAGCTGATGCGCTCCTTTCGTGGCGCCGCTGCATCTCGTCGCCGCCGCCGCTGTGGGGAAGGTTAGCTTTGACCTCTATTCCTTCGAGCACACCGGATCTTGCTCGAGCGCGGTTTCTCCCTCTTCCTCCTTAAGTTCAATGTCTTCCTCCGGCGAACTGTCTGGTAGCGCCGCCGCTAGGGCCGGTAAGGAAGTAGACGCGGCGGCGATTCCGTTAGAGGAAGAAGAAGCCCCTGAGCGCGCTTGTTGGGACGGCTCGAACGTAACCGACGAGGAGATTCAATGCCTCCGGCACTCCCACCGGATTCCCGATGGTGCGGATTGCCGGCTTCCTGGCGCCGAGTTGCAGCCCGATGTGCAACCCGGCGAGCATGTCATCTTCATGGCGCATTTTCAGAGGGGACTCGGGTTCCCTCTGTCCGACTTCATGGTGCAGTTCATGCAGAAGTTTGGCGTTTTGCCTCACCACCTCCCGGCAAACGCCTCCGTCCATCTTTCCACTTTCGTTTCCTTCACGGAGGGCTACTTAGGAGTATGGCCCTCCATAAATCTGTTTTGTAAGTATTTTTCTCTCCGGCGGCAATCCGTCCCCAATCCTGATGAGGGACGAGTATCACCTGCTGCGTCTCAATCACCACCGCCATACATCATGATGTTTGGACAGATACCGGTGGAAATGCCACCAGCTGAGGAGGTGAAGCCGAACTTCAGGACGCCACCTGCAAAGGAGATGCCTGAAGCCAACCGGATAATCCAGTCGTAGTCCACCGGATAATCCGGTCCCCGAGGAAGAAATCCACTAAGAGAATGATGGCGCGCTCACGGTATAGCGACCGGAAAATTGGTCTGGATTTTTCGGAGTACCGGAAAATCCGTCGATCGGATTATCCGATCCTACCCTATCGGATAATCCGGCCTAAGTGTTTTCTGTTTTCGTTTTGTTTTCGTTCTCGTGTGTAACTCGGCCTGGACTTCTTCCTGGCCGACTTAGTTCGCCCCAGCCCTCTTATAAGGAGCTGCAGGCCACGTTTTAGAGGTAGACAAGTTTAAAGTAAAGTTTAGGTTTTTTGAATAAACACCAGAAAAGGTCCCAATGTTTGGGGACGCATATCGTTGGTTTTGCTTGCGGATTTGCTGAAGATATGTTCGTTGCTGAGCGTGGGAGTTGATCTTGGTTGATTCCACCGTTGAAGTTTTGGGTTTTGCGATTGATTCTTTGTCAGTCGAATTACCTCGCTGTTTTGCATCTTGATCGCCGTGAAAGATCAGGCCAATCCCCTATCGGATCGGGTCGATCCGTATCATCTTGGTATCAGATTCCGTCGGGTTCCTCACGGCGAAACTGCTGCTGAGATCTATCTGCTGCTCGTCGTCAGATCAAGCCGCCGCCGCCATCTGCCGACCGGATTATCCGCCTCTACCCACCGGATAATCCGCCCACCGGAAAATCCGGCCCCTTCAGACCGGATAATCCGCCCCTGCGACTGTTCTTCTGCCTGCAGTTTCTGCACCAATGACGACATCAGATGTTGGTCAGACTTCTGTTACTGCTGCTGCTAAAGGTCCTGCTCTGAAGACCACGGATATTCCTCTACCGGTCTATGACAAAGGACTTCCTGACAATGTCCGTGCAGGTTTTGATAGCACTTGTGTGTATATTCAGGACTGCACTAATGCTTTGGTGGAAAGACTGAACTTGAAGCTGGATTCCATTACGTCTCGCCTTGATGCATTGACGGATATGGTTGCTAATCAGAATGCGCGAGTGGAGTTACCTCCTACCACAGATTTGTGAGGTGCACCCGCACATGATGATTTGGCTGATGATGCTAACACTGGTCCCCGACAGCCCCGCTATGATGCACGTCAAGTTGCTCCTGCTCGTGTTCCGGGTGTTGATAGAGGCCGTGTTGGTCAAGCTGCTCGTGTTCCCTTGGATGATGGTTTTGGTCGTGTCAAGATTTCCATACCACCGTTCTCTGGTTCCGGCACCCCTGAAGACTACCTGGAGTGGGAGATGCGCATGAATCACATATTTGCTGCACACCAATTTTCTGAGGACAAGAAGCTACAACTTGCTGCTATGGAGTTCTCTGGCTATGTTCTGATTTGGTGGACACAAATTATGATGCTTCCCCAACGTCCAGCTACCTGGCAAGGTATGACCGAGCTTATGCAGCGTCGTTTCGTGCCTGAATATTTCAAGCGCGAGTTGTATAATAAGCTCCAGCAGCTGACTCAAGGTACAAAATCTGTGGATGAGTACTATAAAGAGATGGAGTTGCTGATGATATGTATAGGAACAAGGGAGAATCATGAGGCTACAATGTCTAGATTTCTCAATGGACTAAATTATGAGATTCGTGATCGAGTGGAGATGGTCTACTATCATGATTTACATGATCTTGTGCACCAGGCTGAATGTTCTGAGCAACAAATAAAACATCGCCGTGCTATAGCCCCTGCATTTTCATGGCGCCAGCCTTCGTTCGACACTGCTACTACTAGTGCACCGACGGTGCCTACTCCACAGTCCAGTCCTGCTACTCCTAGTGCGTCTACAAAGTCTGTTGTGTCACAGTCTGCGTCAAGCGTGCAGTCTACAGCTAAGACTGAATGTTTCTCTTGTGGAGGTCGTGGCCACTTGAAGCGTGATTGCCCCAATAGAAAGAGGGTGATGCTTACTCAAGAGGGCTATGTGTCTGCTAGTGATTATGACCAGATTGATCCAGCTACTGAAGAGCCTGCTGAAGAAATTGAGAGCATTTATGTCCGTCCTGATGATGTTATGTTTGCTGGTTGCACTAACCTGATGGTGCAGCGTGTTGAGGCAGATCGCATAGATGGTCAAGGACAGCGCTGGAATATATTTCAGACTCAATGCTTAGTCAAGGACACCACATGCAAGCTGATTATAGATGGTGGTAGCTATACCAACATTGTTAGCAAGCAATTGGTGGACTCTCTGAAATTGCCTACATGGAAGCACCCGCAGCCACATTGTGTTGAGTGGTTGTATAATTCAGGGAAGCTGAAAGTTACACATAAGGTGCGCCTGAAATTTTCAGTAGGTGATTATGAAGACACGGTTGTTTGTGATGTGATGCCTATGGATGCATGTCACGTGCTGCTAGGACGACCGTGGCAATTTGATAAGCGATCCACTCATGAGGTAAGATCAAATGTATATTCTTTGCGGCATAAAGGGAAACGTCATGTGCTGCGCCCTATGCTTGTCAAAGACATCCAAGTGGAAGTTGTTGCTGTGAAGCTGAAGGTCCAACAAAAGAAGCTGAAACCGTGGACGGTTTCCTTTCAAGGGGGGGGGGGGGAGATGATGAGGGACGAGTATCACTTGCTGCGTCTCAATCTCCACCGCCATACATCATGATGTTTGGACAGATACCGGTGGAAATGCCACCAGCTGAGGAGGTGAAGCCGAACTTCAGGACGCCACCTGCAAAGGAGATGCCTGAAGCCAACCGGATAATCCGGTCGTAGTCCACCGGATCCCGAGGCAGAAATCCACTAAGGGAATGATGGCGCACTCACGGTATAGCGACCGGAAAATTGGTCCAGATTTTTCGGAGTACCGGAAAATCCGCCGACCGGATTATCCGGTCCTACCCTACCGGATAATCCGGCCTAAGTGTTTTCTGTTTTCGTTTTGTTTTCGTTCTCGTGTGTAACTCGGCCTGGACTTCTTCCTGGCCAACTCAGTTCGCCCCAGCCCTCTTATAAGGAGCTGCAGGCCACGTTTTAGAGGTAGACAAGTTTAAAGTAAAGTTTAGGGTTTTTGAATAAACACCAGAAAAGGTCCCAATGTTTGGGGACGCATATCGTTGGTATTGCTTGCGGATTTGCTGATGATCTGTTCGTTGCTGAGCGTGGGAGTTGATCTTGGTTGATTCCACCGTTGAAGTTTTGGGTTTTGCGATTGATTCTTTGTCAGTCGAATTACCTCGCTGTTTTGCATCTAGATCGCCGTGAAAGATCGGGCCAATCCCCTATCGGATCGGGTCGATCCGTATCAGATCCGGAAGCGCCCAAAGCCGAGATCAAGCCGATGAAGCAATGTGGCGCTGCCACCATCAAGGCTCGGCCTGGTTCCGGCTTCCCGCGGGCCACGCCGCTGGAATCTTGCAAGGGGTGGAACCGGACCTTCTTCTATGTGAAGAACCGGGACCCCAACGTCGACCTTATCCGGATTCCGCATCCGTTCAAGATCGGGGCCCCCACCGACATGACGGCATGGGGCTTCAATCCGAAGAATCCGTTCAAGGAAGTCAATCTCGCGCACGCTCGCTTGACGAACCTGGTCGTGGTCGGGCTGACGTCTGACGATCTCCTCCGGACCTTCATCAAGAGGAGGGTCCTGCCGCTGCAGAAGCGATGTCATAAAATCTGCCAAATGAGTGGCCGGCTTGATCCTACCCAGATCTCCACGGTGAAGCTGTCCAAGGCGAAGGTCCAGAAGCGGGCGAAGCTGATCGCGATGACCTCCATGTCGGCGGACTGGATCTGGGGCGTCAAGCCCTACAAGCGGTCCCGGCCGATTATGCCGGTAAGTACCCGGCATGTCAAATTTGCTTGCAAGCCGTTTCGTCTTGCATTTTTGTTTTCGTTACTGATCCCGACATCGTTATTGATCTTATACAGATTCTCCCTCGACAGGTGTATGAAGACGGGCCTCTCCCCCTCACCTGGACGGCTGATCTTCCCAGCGATGCCGGCGGGGAAAATGACTTGGAAAGGTTCAGCGTGTAGCGGGATGCGAACCCGACCACGACCCCTTCGATCGGTATGCCCTTGTTTACGATCTCTCTTGACGGCTGGCCAGGGGATATTGACCACATGAATCCAGTGATTCCAAAATTCGTGATGCCGCTTTCTTATTCTTATCCGGCTCGTCCGGTAGCATCTGAATTCTTCGATGTCGTTGAGGGCGTGAGGCCGCTTCAAGTCGGCAAGAAGAAGGTCCCTTCCTTCCAGAAGCCCGTGCGCCGGGTTCTGAAGAAACCGGTGGAGGAAGGGTATATTGCTCATCTTCGGTTTTTCTGTTTTTATTTTTGCCGGGTTACTCCGCCGCCTTACAGATACTTGGTTTCGACTTGCAGGGATGCGATGGAGCTTCCCAAGGGCCCCCGCTCCATGTTGGATTCCCCTCTTCATAAGAAGGGCCCGGGTCGCACCTCCAGACCGGCATCACCGTCCGGGTTATCGCGGCCTTCTTCGCCACAGGCGTCTTCTCCATTGAAGTTCGACCATCCGATCTGGCCGGGCACCGTCAACCAACCATCTGGCAAGGTGATCCTCTTGCCGGATTCGACACCAGTCCCCGACATGGGGCCTGGTGTGACCAAGGAGGGAAGTGTGGCCCCAGAACAGGAATTTCACCATGCCCAAGAAATGGATCTCGGCACTAGCCACATCAGTGCCGAAGAAGAGAGAGTTAAGTCTCCGGCGAAGCCGGAGCAAACTGCGACCCCTACGACATCTTCCAAGATTCCTACGCCGACTTCGACGCGGGCCTCCACGCCGCCCAAGTCGGTGACTTCTCCTGAACGACGTCCGTCACCCCCGCCTAGAGTAATATTGGCCGTTGACCTCGGCCTCCTGAAGCGCTCCCGTCCGGAATCGTCCGAAACTTCCCCCGCAAAGAAACAGCTGGCGACTAGTTCACCGGCCAAATCCGCGCCGACATCGGGCGCCGGGAAGGATCTGCAGGTCCACGGGCCGGCAGCAGTCGATCGTGCCGCAACTGATCAAGCCGCTCGTCCAGGGCGTATTTCAATCCGGACGAAGAGCGGCGGAAGCATGGGCTCCCTCAAGTGGCCTTGGGTCCACGAGTGGAACGCCGCAGATGCAGATGAAGGTGAAGTCAGTTCTGCCCTGGTTGGCAACCCGCGGACGGTGCCACATCCAGCTGGAGGCGTCTCCTTGAGCCAGCAGATGCTTGCCATTCCCGAGCACAGGCTTGCCGGGGATAAGCTACTTTTCAATGCAAGCCGGAATTTCGTGGTAATATTCATTTCCCCCAGTCCCCGAGTTTCGTGTGGAACTCGTTCGATTCGAAACTCTAATGAATGCCTTTTGCTTGCAGGCTTGCGCCAACACATGGTCCCGATTATACCAAGATCTTCTATGGGAGCACCGCTCTGTGTCTCGGCAATTCTCCATGACGCTGAAAGAGCTGCATGACCTCCAAGGTAAAGAATCCAGTTTGTCTGCCTGCCTTCTTTAATCACATGAGTTGCGTTGCCAACAAGATTCTCCGTCTAGCAGAACAAGGGCGCAAATTTCCTCAGGCTGAGGAGCTGCAAGCCCGCATCTCGGCCTTGACGGCTGAGAGGGCCGACTTGGAGAAGAAGCATCAAGATTGCACGGCTGCCGCCGACATGGAGCGCATCCTCGCTGACCGGGACCGGGTTAGCAATGGAAAGTTGGCGAAGGAGAAGGAGGAGTCTCTCCGGTTGGCTGCCGAGATGAAAAAGATGGAGCAGAAGCATGCTGAAGAGCTAGCCACCATGAGGTCTGCCTGCGAGGCTGAGGTGAACAAGCAGAAAGAGCTGGCCGACATGGTGGTCACCCAGGTGTCCACAACTCAGAAGAGCTTGGACCGGTGCCGGGCCCAGCAAAAGTCCTAGTTGTCCTCCTTGCGCCAAACTCAAGCCGCCATGCGAGGTAAGCAACATTCTCTCTGCGAACTGCCACGATCTTAATACAACACGAGTTTCTCAATTCTTTATGTTCCTTGCTGCAATGAGTTTTCCGGAGTCCGAGCGTGCGGCAAAAGGCTGTTGTGGACCGGTGGGCCAAGAAAGCCGAGACCGCCCCTATGGAAGCTGCGTGGGGGCATCGAAGACCACCTTGCAGCGCTGCAGGCCCGGGTTGGGCCTTTGAAGACGATCGGCGTCGATGTCTTCGAGGCCACGCTTGATATGGTAAAGGCCCTCTAGACTGAGGAGAAGTTGCCACTTCCCCATGCTGCCGTCGCGGAATGTCTTCGAGATGGCCCTGACCGGCTTGAGGAGTGGCGTGCTTCTGCTGCCCGGGTTGGTGCCGACGAGGCTTTGAGTTATGTGCTCTCGTGGTTTGAGAGCATACCTCTCAGCCGGCTCACGCACATGAGGAGCAACGACAAATATGAGAAGGACCCGGAGGCCAAATGCCAGCGCCAGGAGCTCGCCTACTCGTACGTTGATTATATAGACCTCAGCCAATTCCGGGAAGATACTCAAGCGCCAGAGCAATCCGGCGTAGAGCCGAGGATGAAGAATCTAGCGATGAGTCCAGCAGGCCCGACAAAGCCACTGAAGAATCAGTCAGGATCGAAGCCGGCAAATCGAAGACAGCCGATGCTTCTGCCGCCGACATGACCTCCTCAGCTAGCACCCCGGCTGCTCCTCCGGCTTCTTAACTAGACGTTCTTACTTGCTCCACCTGTATCTGTAACACCTTGAACGAATTTATCAAATTCCCGGTATGCCGGGTAGAAGATGTAAGCTAAGACATTTGGCGACTCAAGTACTTGTATCAAGATATGAAAAGTACGAGGCTTATGTCGAAAACATCAAGCCGAGTCCCCGAGTTCATCTTGCGTACACTGATTTTCTTGTCTTTGCTCCTGCCCACCTCTCTGGGTGTTTGCGGCCTTGAGTCACAAGACCTTGAATTTCGGTGTACGGTTTTAGAACTCGTAGAGTTAACCGTTGATGTTACCCGACATAACATGCGAGCACATACAACATGACAAAATATATGCCGGCTTAGATGAGTCTCTTTCCTTAGCATTTCCACTGCTGAATCCACCTCTGGCTTTTGCTCTTGCGGGTCGGAAAGCTGTATTGAATGGACAGTGACCTAACTAAGAGTGGGCCTTTGGCAATGCAACGCTTATCCGACATGCGGAAATATACAAAGCTAAACCGGGATAGAAAACGGAAAGCTAGCATGCATGACACGAATGCCGGAATTCCTTGCGTACATTTTCCTTAGTCGCTTTTTTTGGATGTTTTCAATTTCAGTGTGTGCTCTCGCCGGTCAGAAAGCCGTGTTGCATGGAC
The DNA here is from genome assembly GCF_022539505.1 of Lolium rigidum. Taxonomy (NCBI): domain Eukaryota; kingdom Viridiplantae; phylum Streptophyta; class Magnoliopsida; order Poales; family Poaceae; genus Lolium; species Lolium rigidum. The sequence goes on along the minus strand of NC_061509.1, from coordinate 156,662,800 downwards.
AGTAACCGGATTGAGAGTTAGCTTAAGAATGAAACACCTATTGAGCCGACATCAAAAAAGGTAGAACAAGCATACGCCGGCATAAAAAGCATAACGCAATTAAAAGGCATAGAGGAGAGAAAACATAAGTCATGGCAATGCATTTTATTCATAGCATGTGTCAAAACCGACATCACGAAAATTCAGAGATACATACTGTCCCTCTTAGGTGTAAAATGGGCGCAACAAGGCAATGTTCCAAGGCCTTTTGGTTTCTTCATCCGTCTTGCATTTCTTGCCTTCCACTGGTTCCTGCGCATCGATAAGATAGTATGCATTGTTCGCCAGAGCCTTGATGACTATGAATGGTCCCTCCCATGGGGGTGAGAGCTTGTGCATGCCTTCTGTTCGTTGCACAAGCCGGAGTACCAACTCTCCTTCTTGGAATACTCATGGTCGCCCATTACGACTGTGGTACAGGCGCAAGTTCTGCTGGTATATGGCTGATCGGGATGCAGCTAGTAGCCTAGCCTCCTCAAGCAGATCGACATCGTCCTCTCTTGCTTCCTTCACTTCTTGCTCAGTGAAAAGGCTAGCTCTTGGAGAGACATGCATCAAGTCATACGGGAGCATGGCCTCAGCCCCATATACCATGAAGAACGGTGTGTACATGGTTGATCTGTTGGGAGTGGTTCTGAGACCCCATATGACGGCCGGGAGTTCATCCAGCCATCATCCCGGAGTTTTCTATAGTGGTGTTATCAATCTGGGCCTCATGCCGGCTAGGATGAGGGCGTTTGCCCTTTCGACTTGCCCATTGGCTTCTGGATGTGCCACTGAGATGACATCCAGCTGTATGTTTTTCTCCCTGCAGAATCGGGGGAAAGCACCTTCAGCGAAGTTGGAGCCATTATCGGTGATGATGTTGTGTGGGTATCCATATCGAAGGATAATATCTTTCAAGAACTTGACCACTGTATGGCCGTCACATTTCTTGATTGGCTTCACCTCCACCCACTTGGTGAATTTGTCAATCATGACTAGCTGATGCGTCATATTTCCTCTCCCTGGCCGGAATGGACCAACCATGTCCAAGAACCAAGTGGCAAATGGCCAAGTTATTGGTATTGTCTTGAGGGCAGATGCCAACATCTGAGTTTGCTTGCTAAATCTTTGACATCCTTCACAGACCCGGACAATGCTTTCGGTGTCTTGCAGCACTGTCGGCCTATAGAACCCATGCCGAAATGCCCTAGCAACCAGGGCACGAGATGAAACATGATGTCCACATTCGCCTTGATGTATCTCCGTGAGGATTTCTCGGCCTTCTTCTGCCTCAACACAGCGCTGAAATACGCCGGTTACACTTATCTTATACATCTCATGATTGATGATGGTGTAAGACTTGGAACGGTTTTGCACCCGTCTTGCCAAGATGATGTCCTCCGGGAGGTTGCCGTTGAGCAGGTACTCCATGATTTCTTGTCCCCAAGCCGGCACTGGATGTCGGAGGGTGAGTGGCTGATCTGTATCCATTGGATCGTCCAGCATTTCAGGCGCTGCATCCGGCATTGGCTCATCGCGGATCGGTGTTGAATCTTTGGCTAGCTCTGGCTGCTTTGCACGCATGCTCCTTGTGGCCACCGGCATGCACTGCGCAGTCCCCGGGTTCAGACGAGCAGTCCCCGGGTTAAGACGAGCAGTCCCCGGGTCCGGGGAAATGCTGTCAACCCAATCTGAAATCGCCCGTAGTATTTCGACCGACACCCCATGCACCGAGTTTTCTGAATCTGATGGCGCGCCGAAAACCGACATGGATTGCGCAGTCCCCGAGTTCGGACAGGCAGTCCCCGGGTTCGGCTGGATGGTCTTTCCCTTGCTGGTGTCTACCTCCATAGGTACTGCTTCTGAGTTACTATCATCTGCCATATTGATCGAACTCGAACTGGATCCGGCTTGATAGAGGGTTTCCAAAGGTACTCCAATGCGATGTCGGGTGGGACGGCTTCGAGGGATGACCCAAGTTTGGATAGCATGTCAGCTGCCCCATTGTTTGCTCTTGGAACATGCTTGAACTCACATCCTTCAAAGAAGCCACTGACTTGTTGGACATGAAACCGGTACAGAGACATGTTTGGATCTAGTGCGTTCCACGTGCCGGAGCATTGCTGAACCACTAAGTCAGAATCGCCGAAACACTCAATCCGGCGGATGCCGACATCCTTTGCCACCTTGAGCCCATGGCCAAGTGCTTCATACTCGGCAACGTTATTGGGTGACTTGAAATGGATCTGCAGCACATATGTCAGCTGGTCCTTCTTGGGTGAGGTGAGGACTATGCCGGCTCCGAGGCCTTGTTTGGTTTTGGACCCATCGAAGTGCATTACCCAGTAATCCAGATCCGGCATGGGTGGCTCATATTCAATTTCGGCCCAATCCAAAGTCAGCCAAGGCCTGTGACTTGATGGCATTTCTCCGTTCATAGCTTGGGGTATAAGGGGCCAACTCAATCGCCCATTTGGCAATCCGGCCACTGGCATCCTTGTTGCAGATAATCTCCGAGATCGGAGCTTTGCACACAACTCTCATGTCATGCCCTTGGAAGTAATGTTTCAACTTCTTGGCCGCCATATAGACGCCATAAACCATCTTCTGGTAGTGTGGGCAGTTCTGCTTGGAAGTAGAAAGCACTTCACTGAGGTAGAATATCGGGCATTGTATCTTCTCACCATTTTCTTCCCGCTATAGTACAATCACCACACTAACAACTCGGTTTATTGCCACGATGTAAAGTAGCATTGGCTCTCTGCTCAGTGGCGAGGCTAGTATGGGAGCTGTGGAGAGCATCCTCTTGAGCTCATCAAATGCGGCATCGGCCTCTTTAGTCCAGACAAACTTGTCCGACTTGCGCATTAACTGATACAGGGGCAGAGCTTTTTCGCCAAGCCGGCTCACAAACCGACTTAGGGATGCTAGGCATCCCGTGAATTTTTGAACATCCCTTAGGCATGTCGGTAAAGTCACTCTCTCTATAGCGCTGATTTTTACCGGGTTCACCTCTATGCCCCGGCTTGAGACGAGAAAACCGAGTAGTTTTCCGCCTTGCACACCGAAGGTGCATTTGGTTGGGTTCAGTTTCATGCGATACCGTCTTAGGTTATCGAATGTCTGTTTAAAGTCGGCCACTAGAGTGTGACTCTGTTTGGTTTTGATGATGACATCGTCGACGTACACTTGCACATTGACCCCGATTTGGTCGTGCAAGCATTTTTGCATACATCTCTGGTAGGTTGCACCCGCATTTTTCAACCCAAATGTCATGGTAACATAGCAATAAGCCCCGTACGGGGTGATAAACGATGTCTTTATTTGATCATCACGGTTTAGTGGGATCTGGTGGAAACCAGAGTAACAGTCAAGAAATGACAGAAGCTCACAACCAGCAGTGGCATCGATCACTTGATCGATGCGGGGTAGTGGGAACGGATCCTTCGGGCACTCCTTGTTGAGGTTAGTGTAATCGATACACATGCGCTAGACTTTCTCGATGTTCGGGTTCTCCTCTTTTCCACCAGAACCGGGTTGTCTAGCCAATCCGGGTGTAGGACTTCCATGATGAAGCCGGCTGCTATGAGCCTCGCGATCTCCTCCCAGATAGTCTTCCTCTTCTCATCTGAGAAGCGCCTCAGAGCTTATTTTACCGGTTTAGCGCCTTTCCTGACATGGAGCGAGTGCTCAACCAATTCCCTCGAAACACCCGGCAGGTCTTTATTGGACCAAGCAAAGATGCTCCGATTCTCACGGAGGAATTGGATGAGCTCGCTTTCCTATTTGTCGCTCAAGCCGGCACCGATGCGGACGGTGCGCTCGGGGAAGTCGGGGTCTGCTTGCTAGCGCCAAGTGACGCTCGTTGGGAAACCCCAAGAGGAAGGCGTGATGCGTGTAGCGGCTAGTTTTCCCTCAGTAAGAAACCAAGGTTATCGAACCAGTAGGAGTCAAGGAGCACGTGAAGGTCGTTGGTGACGGAGTGTAGTGCGGCGCAACACCAGGGATTCCGGCGCCAACGTGGAACCTGCACAACACAATCCAAATACTTTGCCCCAACTTAACAGTGAGGTTGTCAATCTCACCGGCTTGCTGTAACAAAGGATTAAATAGATGGTGTGGAAAATGATGTTTGTTTGCGAAGAACAGTAAAGAACAATGTTTGCAGTAAATTGTATTCAGATGTAAAAGAATGGACCGGGGTCCACAGTTCACTAGTGGTGTCTCTCCAATAAGAAATAACATGTTGGGTGAACAAATTACAGTTGGGCAATTGACAAATAAATAGGGCATAACAATGCACATACATATCATTATGAGTATTGTGAAATTCAATTGGGCATTACGACAAAGTACATAGACCGCTATCCAGCATGCATCTATGCCTAAAAAGTCCACCTTCGGGTTAGCATCCGCACCCCCTCCAGTATTAAGTTGCAAACAACATACAATTGCATTAAGTATGGTGCGTAATGTAATCAACACAAATATCCTTAGACAAAGCATTGATGTTTTATCCCTAGTAGCAACAGCACATCCACAACCTTAGAACTTTCTGTCACTGTCCCAGATTAAATGGAGGCATGAACCCACTATCTAGCATAAATACTCCCTCTTGGAGTTACAAGTATCAACTTGGCCAGAGCCTCTACTAGCAACGGAGAGCATGCAAGATCATAAACAACACATATAGATTGATAATCAAAATAACATAGTATTCCATATTCATCGGATCCCAACAAACGCAACATGTAGTATTACAGATAGATGATCTTGATCATGATAGGCAGCTCACAAGATCAAACAATGATAGCACATGAGGAGAAGACAACCATCTAGCTACTGCTATGGACCCATAGTCCAGGGGTGAACTACTCACACATCAATCCGGAGGCAATCATGGCGATGAAGAGCCCTCCGGGAGATGATTCCCCTCTCCGGCAGGGTGCCGAAGGTGATCTCCTGAATCCCCCGAGATGGGATTGGCGGCGGCGTCTCTGGAAGGTTTTCCGTATCGTGGTTCTCGGTACTGGGGTTTTTGCAACGGAGGCTTTAAGTAGGCGGAAGGGTAGGGTTAGCGGAGTCGCGAGGGGCCCACACACTAGGGCAGCGCGGGCCCCTCCTTGGTCGCGCCGGCCTAGTGTTTGTCCACCTCGTGGCCCCACTTCGTATCATCTTCGGTCTTCTGGAAGCTCCGTGGAAAAATAGGCCCCTGAGCATTAATTTCGTCCAATTCCGAGAATATTTCCTTTGTACGATTTCTGAAACCAAAAACAGCAGAAAACAGCAACTGGCTCTTCGGCATCTTGTCAATAGGTTAATGCCGGAAAATGCATAAAAATGACATAAAGTGTGTATAAAACATGTGAGTATCATCATAAAAGTAGCATGGAACATAAGAAATTATAGATACGTTTGAGAAGTATCAAGCATCCCCAAGCTTAGTTCCTACTCACCCTCGAGTAGGTAAACGATAACAAAGATAATTTCTGAAGTGACATGCTATCATTCTCTTGATCAATACTATTGTAAAACATTTGTAATGAATAAAGTGATTTGAAGCAATGGTAAAGACAATGAATAAACAACTGAATCATATAGAAAAGACTTTTCATGAATAATACTTTCAAGACAAGCATCAATAAGACTTGCATAGGAGTTAACTCATTAAGCAATAAATTCTTAGTAAAAAGTTTTGAAGCAACACGAAGGAAGATATAAGTTTCAGCAGTTGCTTTCAACTTCAACATGATTATCTCATGGATAATTGTCGACACAAAGTAATATGATGAATGCAAATAAGCAAGTATGTAGGAATCGATGCACACGGTCGACACAAGTGTTTGCTTCTAAGATAGAAAGAAGTAGGTAAACTGACTCAACATAAAGTAAAAGATAGGCCCTTCGCAGAGGGAAGCATGGATTGCTATATTTGTGCTAGAGCTTTTATTTTTGAAAACATAGAAACAATTTTGTCAACGGTAATGATAAATCATATGTGTTGTGCATAAAATGACTTATAAGTTGCAAGCCTCATGCATTGTATACCAATAGTGCCCGCACCTTGCCTTAACGAGCTCGGATTTTCATGGATTATCATTGCATAACATATGTTTCAACCAAGTGTCACAAAGGGGTACCTCCATGTCGACTGTACAAATGATCAAGGAGACAGTTCTTTAGGATCTCTCGCCATCGAAAGGTCTCAACTTGACCATCCATACCGGAACAACACAGAAAACAGACAAATGGGCTCCTCGAATTTAATGCTTTAAGCATTTAACAATTACTATTATCTCGCAAGAGATTTTGAGGATTAGTTACCCATGCTGAAACTTCCACCATGATACATGGCTTAGGTTGGCGGCCCAAAGTTCTTCTCTAACAATATGCATACTCAAACCATTTGATCATGAAAAATCTCCTTTACTTCAGAACAAGATGAACATGCATGGCAACCCACACGATATTCAACCAAGATGTGGCAGGTTGATGGCGTTCCCCAGTAGTTCAATGGTTATCGCACAGCAGGCAACTTATAAGAAATAAGATACACAAGATACATATTCAAAACCACAATAGTTTTTACGCTATTTTTCCATGAGCTATATATTGCAAAGACAAAGAATAGAATTTTAAAGGTAGCACTTCAAGCAATTTACTTTGGAATGGCAGAAAAATACCATGTAGTAGGTAGGTATGGTGGACACAAATGGCATAGTTTTTGGCTCAAGGATTTTGGATGCACGAGAAGCATTTCCTCTCAGTACAAAGACTTAGTCTAGCAAGGTTGTTTGAAGCAAACACAAGTATGAACCGGTACAGCAAAACTCACATAAGAACATATTGCAAGCATTATAAGACTCTACACTGTCTTCCTTGTTGTTCAAACCCTCACCGTAAAAATATCTAGACTTTAGAGAGACCGATCATGCAAACCAAATGTCAACAAGCTCTACAGTATTTCTTCATTAATAGGTGCAAAGTACATGATGCAAGAGCTTAAACATGATCTATTTGAGCACAACAATTGCCAAGTATCAAATTATTCAAGACATTATACCAATTACCACATGTAGCATTTTCTGTTTCCAACCATATAACAATGAACGAAGCAGTTTCAACCTTTGCCATGAACATTTAAGAATAAAGCTAAGAACACATGTGTTCATATGCAACAGCGGAGCGTGTCTCACTCCCACATAATGAATGCTAGGATACGATTTTATTCAAACAAAACAAAAATAAAAACATAAAGACGCTCCAAGTAAAGCACATAAGGTGTGACGGAATAAAAATATAGTTTCACTAGAGGTGACCTGATAAGTGGTCGATGAAGAAGGGGATGCCTTGGGCATCCCCAAGCTTAGATACTTGAGTCATCTTTAAATATGTGGTGATGAACCACGGGGGCATCCCCAAGCTTAGAGTTTTCACTCTTATTGATCATATTGTATCATCCTCCTCTCTTGATCCTTGAAAACTTCCTCCACACCAAACTCAAAACAAACTCATTAGAGGGTTAGTGCATAATCAAAAATTCACATATTCAGAGGTGACACAATCATTCTTAACACTTCTAGAAATTGCACAAAGCTACTGAAAGTTAATGGAACAAAGAAATCCATCCAACATAGCAAAACAGGCAATGCAAAATAAAAGGCAGAATCTGTCAAAACAGAACAGTCCGTAAAGACGAATTTTTATGGGGCACTTAACTTGCTCAGATGAAAATGCTCAAATTGAATGAAAGTTGCATACATATCTGGCGATTACGCACGTAAATTGGCAGATTTTTCTGAGTTACTTACTGACGGGGCAGCTCTATTTCGTGACAGTAAGAATTCTGTTTCTGCGCAGTAATCCAAATCTAGTATCATCTTTACTATCAAAGACTTTTACTTGGCACAACAATACGATAAAATAAAGATAAGGAGAGGTCGCTACAGTAGTAACAACTTCCAAGACTCAACAAAACAAAAATAACAGAAATAAAACATGGGTTGTCTCCCGTAAGCGCTTTTTTATAGCCATTATGATGGGCTCAATAATTTCATGATGCTCTCATAAGAAATATGAATTGAAGTGAAAGAGATCATCGAGAAGCAAATATGAAACACATTTAAGTCTAACCCACTTCCTATGCATAAGAATCTTGTACACAAATAAATACACAAAGAACAAAGTGACAAGCATAGGAAGATTAAAAAGGAGTAACTTCAGAATTTTAAGCATATAGAAAGGTGTTTTAGTAACATGAAAATTCCTAAAACCATATTTTCCTCTCTCATAATAATTTTCAGTAGCATCATGAATAGACTCAACAATATAACTATCACATATAGCATTCTTATCATGAGCCAGATGCATACAATAATTATTACTCTCCACATAAGCATAGTCATTCTTATTAATAGTAGTGGGAGCAAATTCAACAAAATAGCTATCATTATTGTTCTCAATAGGTATGGGACACATTAAAGCAATCCCATTTTCAGTAGCAAAACAATTCTTACAAGTTTCATTCATAGGAGTATCATGGACACAAGTATCACAAGCAGCAATTTCATCAAAAAGGGATATATCAAAGGAATCAATGGGATCGTCACATTCATCAATATAGCACTCATCCTCCCTTGGGGGAGAGAATCTACCAAGGTGTTCATTTATATAGCAATTATAATCCTTGTAATTATCAAAGCAATATTTAAGTATAGCATAAACCTCATATTTATAAGACGCTTCATCAATACTCTCAAGCAAAGAGGCAATTTCGAATGCACCCTTCCAATTAATAAATTCTTCAATTTGTTCCACATCATAGAGCTCATAATTTCCCCTGACATAAGAAGATATGGTAACATTATCATTATACTCACATTGAAAAGGGAGGTGTTTGTGCCTCCTACAGCAACAAGATTTATCAAAGCAATATGTAACATTATAAGTAGAGCACAAGTTTATAGCAATGATATTCAATCTATTAATTTGCTCCCATAAGCGTTCCACTTTTTCTGACAAGTGGTGTTCATCATAATATTGTTCTTCCATGAACCCACCTTTTCTATAAGATTTGGTGTCAAAGGAATCAACCATTGATAGCATGCATGATAAAGCAAGTAACAAACAACATAAAGAAAAGCTATACTATTTTTTTTTTGGATTTTTGATATAAAATGCAAACAAGACAAGAAATAAAATATGCAAGCAACACAATAAAAGCTACACTAAATTTTTTTGGTTTTTTGATATAAAGAACACAAACAAAGCAGTAAATAAAATAAAGTAAAGCAAGAAAAAAACAAAGTAAAGATATTAGAAGTGGGAGACTCCCCTTGCAGCGTGTCTTGATCTCCCCGGCAACGGCGCCAGAAAACGTGCTTGCTAGCGCCAAGTGACGCTCGTTGGGAAACCCCAAGAGGAAGGTGTGATGCGTGTAGCGGCTAGTTTTCCCTCAGTAAGAAACCAAGGTTATCGAACCAGTAGGAGTCAAGGAGCACGTGAAGGTCGTTGGTGACGGAGTGTAGTGCGGCGCAACACCAGGGATTCCGGCGCCAACGTGGAACCTGCACAACACAATCCAAATACTTTGCCCCAACTTAATAGTGAGGTTGTCAATCTCACCGGCTTGCTGTAACAAAGGATTAAATGTATGGTGTGGAAAATGATGTTTGTTTGCGAAGAACAGTAAAGAACAATGTTTGCAGTAAATTGTATTCAGATGTAAAAGAATGGACCGGGGTCCACAGTTCACTAGTGGTGTCTCTCCAATAAGAAATAACATGTTGGGAGAACAAATTACAGTTGGGCAATTGACAAATAAAGAGGGCATAACAATGCACATACATATCATGATGAGTATTGTGAAATTCAATTGGGCATTACGACAAAGTACATAGACCGCTATCCACCTTCGGGTTAGCATCCGCACCCCCTCCAGTATTAAGTTGCAAAAAACAGACAATTGCATTAAGTATGGTGCGTAATGTAATCAACACAAATATCCTTAGACAAAGCATTGATGTTTTATCCCTAGTAGCAACAAGCACATCCACAACCTTAGAACTTTCCGTCACTCGTCCCGCATTAAATGGAGGCATGAACCCACTATCTAGCATAAATACTCCCTCTTGGAGTTACAAGTATCAACTTGGCCAGAGCCTCTACTAGCAACGGAGAGCATGCAAGATCATAAACAACACATATAGAATCATAATCAAAATAACATAGTATTCCATATTCATCGGATCCCAACAAACGCAACATGTAGTATTACAGATAGATGATCTTGATCATGATAGGCAGCTCACAAGATCAAACAATGATAGCACATGAGGAGAAGACAACCATCTAGCTACTGCTATGGACCCATAGTCCAGGGGTGAACTACTCACACATCAATCCGGAGGCAATCATGGCGATGAAGAGCCCTCCGGGAGATGATTCCCCTCTCCGGCAGGGTGCCGGAGGTGATCTCCTGAATCCCCTGAGATGGGATTGGCGGCGGCGACATCTCTGGAAGGTTTTCCGTATCGTGGTTCTCGGTACTGGGGTTTTCGCGACGGAGGCTTTAAGTAGGCGGAAGGGTAGGGTTAGCGGAGTCGCGAGGGGCCCATACACTAGGGCGGCGCGGGCCCCTCCTTGGCCGCGCCGGCCTAGTGTTTGGCCACCTCGTGGCCCCACTTCGTATCATCTTCGGTCTTCTGGAAGCTCCGTGGAAAAATAGGCCCCTGGGCATTAATTTCGTCCAATTCCGAGAATATTTCCTCTGTAGGATTTCTGAAACCAAAAACAACAGAAAATAGCAACTGGCTCTTTGGCATCTTGTCAATAGGTTAGTGCCGGAAAATGCATAAAAATGACATAAAGTGTGTATAAAACATGTGAGTATCATCATAAAAGTAGCATGGAACATAAGAAATTATAGATACGTTTGAGACGTATCAGGGTCATCGGCACATCCTTTGTACCACTGACCGGCTTGAAGGTTGCCCCGGCATTGGGGTTGGTCATTGCTAGCAAGCCGAGTTGGCCTTGCTACGCCAGAACTCGGACCTCTTCGATCCTCTTTTTCTCTTCCGCAATCACCATGGATTATGCCAGGACTGAGCCGGTTGTCGCGCATTCTATGGAACGCTTGTAGTTTCCTGAGATGGTGATTACCCCATTTGGCCCTGGCATCTTCAGCTTAAGGTAGCTTATGTGAGCCGTGGCCATGAACTTGTGTAAAGCCGGCCTGCCGAGTAGCAGGTGGTAGGGGCTATGGAAGTCAACTACCTCGAACAGGATGTTCTCAACCCGGCAATTTTCTTTGGTGCCAAAGATGACGTCAACCCGGATTTGACCCATGGGAGCACAAGACATCCCGGGCACTATCCCATGGAAAGTGGTCCGGGTTGGCTTCAGCATGCCTTCGGTGATACCCAACTTCTGCATCGTATCCCGGTGCATGATGTTTATGCTGTTATCGTCATCAATCAAAGTTCGAGAGAACTTGATATTTTGACGGGACCAACCAAAGTCGGATCCAGTACCAAGGCATAAGTTCCTGGCTTCGGCATGATTTTTGTATGATCAACTTGGCTCCATGTGATTTCTTGTTCATACCAGTCCATGAAGCTTGGTATTGCCGGCATGGTGGCATTAACTTCCATTTCGCGCCACCTCTGGCTCAGCTTGTCTGTTGGCTCAGTGATGAATACCACACAGACCTCATCATTCTCTTGGTATACATGCCGGGTTCTGTAGTCACGCTGCACCTGGTTGACGCCCGCATTCTGTGGTGCCGGCCGCGCTTGCGGTTGCACCCCGGGGTTTGCTCTAGACGGCGATGGTATGGCTTGAGTATTGGCTCCAGTGAGCGGGTTGTGCATCTGTTGTGGTCTTGGCGCCATTCCTTCTCCTCTTGCAAGCCGGCCCATCCAACTGCACTGGCGGGACGTATGGTTCGCGGGAGGTTGTCCTGCCGCTGTATCGAAGCTGCATGGCTAATCTAGCATAGACTCAAAAGTCCAGCCGGAATCATTACGCTTGCTCTTCTTCGGGCTCCATTCCTTCTTGCCGGCTTGCTAGCCCCACGGCTTTTTCGGGCCATTGAATTTTGGGCGTTCCTGGAACTCGACAGCAGGTGGTTCTTCATGGTCCTCTATGGCTGCCACCTGATAAGAATTGTAGCGATGATCATCCTTTCTCTTTTGCCTAAAATCTCTCTGATCGTGCTGCCGGAATGAGCCTCCTCCTGAACTGAGGTTTGGGTCAGCGCAAGCCGGCTGCATTGGGTCTCCCAATGCATAGCTGTCTGCTATCTGAATCGTTTCGGCTAGGGTGCCAAGTCTTTTTCTTTGCAGCCTTTGCCACAGCATAGAGCCATGCCAGCAGCCATTCGAGAACCAGCCAATGGCTAGGTTCTCCTCGATTCCTTCACAAGAGTTGCGAAGGGTGCACCATCTCGTTAGGAATTCTCTGTCAGTCTCGTTTTCCTTCTGCTTGCATGCCTGCAACTGCTGCGGCCGGTTTGGGCGCTTGTAAGTGATGGTGAAGCTGCTATTGAAAGCTTCTTCGAATTCAATCCAGCAGTTGATGCTACGAGATGGCAAATTGTTCCGCCAGATTCTTGTTGTTCCTCGAGCACTTGTGGTACATACCGGATAGCCCACCGGCGATTGCCACCAGCGACATCAACCGCTTGCAGGTAGTCTTGAAGCCAATCCTGAGGCTTGGTGGTGCCGTCATACATCCTCATGGTGCGAGGAAGGTGAAAGTTGTTGCACGGCGGCGGCTCGTTCAGGGTCCGGGAGGTGAAGCATGCCGGTCCAGGTGGACCTTGCTCCTCCAGCTGTTCCGACAGCATAAGCCGGTCCAGCTTGTGGCGGGCATCCCCTGCTGACAAGCTGCGACCTCCAAGCCGGTCAGCCAAAGTGTCACGATCCCTGAGCCTGGCCGGGTAAGCACTTTCTCCTCTGCCGCCGACATGGCTGTCATATTCACTGCTGTCCAGATGTCGGCGCGTTGGCTGGTTGATGCGGCCGGGTCGGGGCGGGCGTCCGGCGCTGCGACCTGCACGATCGCCACCTCTGGCTTCGTGTTGTCTTCCGGCTTGCTTACCGGTGTAGACGGGACCATACACCATCATCTGCTTCTTCTCTCTGGAATTCACACTCCCTTCGGGTCGAGTGTTCGTTCGAGCCCGGCCTGCATGCCGATTCGGAGAGGATGCTTGCCGGTTTGACCGGTTCTGGCCGACATCGCCGCTCGAGTAGATGATACCCGAAGGAGCTTTCGGGTTAGCCTTCTTCATCTCAGCATTCAGCTTGCTGGCCGTAGCTAGGAGCGCCTGAAGTCGGGCCTGCTGCTGAACCAAGGTCTCGCCAGATAGACCACTCCACTCGGCAACTACTTGCTCTGCTGCCTTGATGCATTTAGCCGGAGTATTGTAAACCGGCTTCGAAACCGAGATGAAGCTACTGTGAGCACTAGACTCAGCTACACCATCTAACTCCTTAGCTAAGTTCTTCCCTCTAACATGCTGCCTATCTATCTGAGCAGGACGGGATCGAACTATGGGAGTAAAGCCATTGGCAGAGTTGTACTCACGCATGTCGCGGTCCATCTCTTGGCGCAGCTTGGCCATCTGCTCGGCTTCGTAGAGGATTTGCTGGCGCTTCTCATCCAGTGCTCTCTGGATCTCAGCCGGGTCGGCGCCCTCAGTGAGCTCGACCGGCATCTCCAGCTCTGCGATGGTGTCACACATCATGGTCGGGAGAGGCGAGGAAGACGGACCCGCCTGGTCCCGGTTCTCAGGCTTCTCGTAAGCCGGCTTGCTTCTGCGGGATGTTTGTTCCACCAAGTCGGCGGCGAGCTTTTCCCCACCGGCTTGAGCAGTGGTAGCTACCATGATTTCGCAGCTCACGATTTCAGCTGGAACCCGGCCACGCGCAGCCAAGACGGCTGGCGGGTCCTCTGCCTCCTGCACGAGGAGGGGAAACTCGCGAGCTTGCTGACGAGGCTTGACGCTGCCGGCGAAGATCTCATGCACACCGAAGCGCAGCACGCAACCATCGAAGGGGAACGGCTCGTTGCCGATGTTGGCGGCGTTGTCGGTGATGAAGCACAACGCCCCAAAGCGCTCCACGAGGCCGGAGACGATGCGCTCGCCGCCGGGAAGAAGCTTGACGCCCGTCCGGATCTTGACTCCAGCCAGCGCCACTGCCAGCCCCACGGTGGGCGCCAACTGTCGTGGTGGGAACACGAAAGATGCCATAGGATGGCTTATCTTGGGGCCGTAGGACGCTGGAGGTGATCGGGGAGGGTTCTCGCCGGAGCGAGGGAAGAACTCAAGCACACGAACATGATCGCGTACCCAGGTTCGGGGCTCTCTTAGCGAGATAACACCCCTACTCCTGCTTGCTTCTCTCTATAAACTTGTTCACAGAGAGCTACAAAGTGCTCCTTGAGCTGTATCAATGGAAAATGGAGGAAGATGTCTTGAGGTGGAAGAAGAAGATGGCAGCGGGTGGAGAGATTGATCGATCCCCCACGCAGGAGGGCTAGGTCCTCCTTATATACGGGAGGACCTAGGTTACAGAGGAAAAAAACCCTAAGCTATGAGATGACTTCTGTGCCCTTGGCAAATGGGGTGATGTGTCCACTCTTATCACCACTCTCGTGGATGCCGTCATTGCCTGCACGTCGCTCCAAAGCTTCTGCATGTTGGGGGGACAAGTCTTACTCTCCTGTCAGGGCCCGGTACACTTTTTGACTTCCTTTTGACCATGGACTACAGGTCTTGTCGGCGCTTTAGGGGAGTGGCATCTTCCTTCACGAGGAGAGATCGAGTCTCCCAAGCCGGAGCGGTTACCAGCTTAGGCCTACTCGCTCCATGCCGGCCCAGCCAAAGAGCAACTCAGCCCTTGCCTTAAATACGAAAGTGGGTTAGCTGCGATCGGCCGACTTCCAAGTCGGCCAGGTGACGAGATCTTCCAGGCGACCCGACAGCATCAACCCGGGCATCTGCAACTCGGCATCTTCCAACTGACGGGCATGCACGATCGAAGAACCGCATGCCGGGTTGGCCTTCCAGCCGCTGGGTTGCAGAAGCGCCGTCTTGGCCCTACCGGGGGTCAGCCTCCCGACAATCCCCTCTTCATCAACAAAAATCACCAGGTCATTTTTTAGTGCGCTATATTTTTATTCCTTCATGCATTATGTGTTTTTCTTGGAGCGTCTTTATTTTTGCTGTGTGTTTTATTTTGTTTGTTTGTTTTTTATAAAGTTGGACCCATCATGTTTGTTTTGGAGAGAGACACGCTCCCAAATGCCTATATAGAACGCCCTAGTTTTCACTTCCGATGCTTTCTAGTGTTTTAGTTTTCGTCTACTGCGTTTAGCTCTGTGTTTTCATCAATATTTTTATTCAGAGCTTGTTAGTTTGCTTATGAATAGCTCTCTGAAAATTTACTTATTTTTCATATATGAGAGTTATTTGGTTTCACTTGGTTGGCGTTGGATGCATAAAAAAAGGTGCTATGCGTATGTGATGCAAATAGAAGCATTATTTTAGACTGTGGTATAGATTTTTGCATATCATGCTAGATTTTCTTCTCATGATGAACTTGTTAATTATGTTTTCATTATGATTAGTCTCAAATACTGAGAGTGTTTAGTGTGCCATTTAAGGTTTCATGCATTTTTTAGCATATAAATAGCAAAGCATAATATTGTGGTATATATTCTCCTACGAATGTTTTATTTGGGTTGACTTGGCGCATGTTTTGCAACAAGTTATGACTACATCCCAGTCAATTCTTGCCTTCATGATCATTTAGTTTGCAACTTGTGTATCACTTTATGCTTTGGTTAATAAATATTTTATCGCTATGCATGATTATGGCCATTATGCTCTCATAGTCGGTCGCATCCCAGTCTTCTTCTAGCCCCACTTGTACTAAGACGAAATGCTTCTTGTGCATCCAACCAACAAAAACCAAAATATGCCAAAAGTGTCCACCATATCTACCTATATGTGGTATTTCACCGCCACTCCAAGTAAATTTGCATGTGCAACCTTTAAAACCTTCAAAACACTTCTCATTTTGTGCCATTGTTTTTAGCTCATGAGAAAGTAAAAAATATTATTATTGTCTTCCATACTATTAAGTACCCCAAGACTCGTGAGCTTCATCTCTCTTGTCATTTAATTTGCAAAAAGAGCTGGTCAGGCCACTACTTCCAATAGGGGAAGATCATAATCAAAAAGAAAAAAATAGGCACTCCTCCATGGTTTGTGAAAGTTTGGTCGGCACCCGAGGATTCGGTTAGCCTTGGTTTGTGAAAGAAAAAGGTTGGAAGGAGTGTCAACAATTGAAATAATGCAAAAAGAAAAGAGGCTTTGCCCAAATATTCGGAACCTCTCTTAACTTATTTAGTATGGAGATGACAAGAAGATCTTTACTAATTCGTTGACATTAACCACCACCACTCAAAAACATTTTTATTAAGTTTTAAAATAAAAAGCTCTAGCACATGGTTAATCTCTGCTTCCCTCTGCGAAGGGCCATTCTTTTACTTTTATGTTGAGTCTTCATCTTCTAAGTTACATGCACCACTTATGAGAGCATAGTTGTCATTCTTAGTTTTATGTGCATGGTCCCAAGATTCTATTGATTGATTCCTAATTATGGTATTGCTTGTTCAAACTTTATGTTTTTAGTCATCCTTATAACCATTTAAAGGTGTCCAAGCATTTATGTTCTGCTTCCACTCATGGGACAAGCTGAGTACCACTTTATTATGTACCTATACTATGCTCTTAACAATCACTTTACCTTTCATGCACATTTTTACATTTTCTTATGTTTGATTACTATTCATGTTTTAGCATGGTTATTAAGTTTCATTGTTTGATTATATCTATCATGCTATGTTATGATCATATTACTCCAGGTATGTTTGCTTTTACATCTAGAATGATCAAAGTAGTGTGACAACATGTCACCTCAAAAATTATTTGTTTGTTATCACTTGCCTACTCGAGGACGAGCAGGAGTTAAGCTTGGGGATGTTGATACGTATCAAACGTATCTATAATTTTTGATGCTCCATGCTTGTTTTGTTATGATTCCTACATGTTTTATGTGCACTTTTCTACACTTTTTAGCATTTTTTGGGACTAACCAATTAACGAAGTGCCGCAGTGCGTGTTCCTGTTTTCTGCTGTTTTTGTGTTTCAGAAAAGTTTTACATGAAAGTTTCTCGGAATTGGACGAAACAAAAGCCCGGTACCTTATAATTCCTGGGAGAATAAGGAGCCAGAAGGGTGCCACCTGGAGACCTGCCATGTGGCAGTACCAGGGCCAGGCGCGGGCCCCCCTGGCCGCGCCTAGCCCTGGTATTGCCACATCATCGCCTCGTCCGCTCCGCCCTTTCGCCTATTTATTCCGCGTATCGGGAAAACCCCAGATACCTGAGCCTCCATCCATGAAAATTTCCGTCGCCGCTGTCATCCTAAACCCTAGTTCGGGAGGGTTCTGCAGTCCGTCCCGGCACCCTGCCGGAGAGGGATATCACCGCCGGAGGCCTCTACATCGCCATGTCTTCATCGAAGGTGATGTGTGAGTAGTCCTCCATGAGACCATGGGTCCATAGCAGTAGCTAGATGGCTGTCCTCTCCTCATAGTGCTTCATGTTTAGATCTTGTAAGCTGCCTAACATGATCAAGATCATCGATTGTAATTGCTAGTCGTTGGTTTGATGTGGATCCGATTTATAGAGAGATTGCTTGGTTGAGATTATGCATTATATTATTATGATTCTTGCATGCTCTCCCTTTCTAGTAGATGCTTTGGCCAAGTAGATGCTAGCGACTCCAAGAGGGAGTATTATGCTCGATAGTGGGTTCATGCCTCTATTTAACCATGGGAAGTGATAATAATCTCTACGGTTGTAGATGTGTCATTGCTACTAGGGAGAAAACAACAATTTGCTATTCAAGGGTAGTATAATTGTTTACATTACACACAATGCTTAATGCAATTATCTGTTGTTCGCAACTTAATACTGGAGGGTGTCGCGGATGCAATCCCGAAGGTGGATTATTAGTCATAGATGCAGTTGGATTAACGGTCTATGTATTTTGTTGTAATGCCCACATGATCACATAATATATATTCTACCACAACTTTAAGCGGAAAATCTCTGTTTGTCAATTGCCCATCTGTAATTTGTTTACCCAACACACATGTTTATTGGGGAGGCGCCTCTAGTGAAATTATGGATCCCCATCCTTCTTCTTTTAATTGCAAACGTCCACAACAATTTCCTGTTTGTTCTCTACAAACAACTCTTTTTCCACACGGTTCGTTTAATCCCTTGTTTTCAGCAAAACCAGTGAGCCTGACAAACTCGCTGAAAGTTGGGGACAAAGTACTTGGTTGTTTGTGTGTAGGTATCCACGTTGCACTCGACGCCGGCAGTGCGCCCTGCCACAAATTGGTTCGCAACACCTCGGGAGAGACTGCCTTTCTCCTACTGGTTCGATAACCTTGGTTAATTACTAAGGGAAAAACTTGTCGCTTGCTCATCACACCTTCCTCTTGGGGTTTCTGAACACCGCATATTTCTCCCTCGCCGAGCAAGTGTAACAGGGTACCCCCATGCCTCATGTACAAAGGTCCTAGGAGATGCATCGCTTTTAGTTTCCAATTTTTGAAGCATCTTCGACTATGGACATCCATACCGGGACGACATGGGCAACAGATAAATGGACTCCTCATTTTTAATGCTTTTAGCATTCAACAATGATAATATTTCTAAAAAGATAATGGAGGATTTTTCCAACTGAAATTTCCACCATGTAAGCATGGCTTCGGTTAGCGGCCCAATGTTCTTCTCTAACAAAATGCATGCTCAAACCTTTTTCATGGTTGGTCTCCTTTACTTCAGACAAGATGAACATGCATAGCAACCCACATGATATTCAACAAAAGGATATGTTGATGGTGTCCCCATGTAAGAAATGGTTACCACACAACAAGCAACTTAAAAGAGCTCAAAAGATTGCACAAGAAACGTTCTCTTAAACACAATAGTCATTTGACTACTTTCACATGAGCAAAACGCTAAGAAGTGGCAATGAAGTACCACAATAGGTAGATATGGTGGACTCATTTGGCATGTTTTGGTTTCAGTAGTTGGATGCATGAGTGTTAACTCAGTACAGGTGGAGGCTAGCAAAATACTGGGAAGCGACAATCAAAAATGCATTTGGCGGTCATAATCATGCTTGCGACAAAACGCGATTAAAAATGGCATAAAAGCAATGTAAGAACTCCGAGGCAAAATAAATCATCAAGGCTTAATTGACTATTGTTCAGTCATATGCATGCGTGAGCATGTGCCAAGTCTATTCAAATGAAACAATCAGAGGAGGATACCACAATGTCAATACCGCTATATGAAAAGAGCAAAAGCAAACACGAATGCAAAATGTTACCCGCCATAAGCAAACTGGAACCAGTCATGAGAGAGCGGATACTACTGAATATAAATGAGTAACATACTCTCCACATGAACAAACTAAGTGCTCTCACATAGATGAGTATATGTACAAAAATGAAAACAAATAGAGTTCATACCAGCCTCTCACCACAAGCAGATTGTCGTAGATCGTCATTATTGCTTTACTTGTGTGACTCGAATGCTATAAAATGAAAACCATGATCCAATATAGCCTTGAGAGACCACTGAACCCTGCATCAAACTATACAAAACCAAAAAAAAAATTGGGTTTTTCATATTAGAGTCACCGAACGAAAGTAAAATCTTTTTGGATTTTCTCATAGAAAACCAACAACAGCAAATAAAGCAAAACCAAAGAAACAAAAGATGAAGAGAAACAAAAGAAATATTTTTTGTATTTTTGTGTTTTAGAAAAGAAACAAAGCAAAAACAATAGAAAGAAAACTAAAAGAGACACACAAAAGCAAAGTGGCAGAAATCTGCCAAAACTTGACAACAGTACAGTAATGATTTTTTACGAAACTGTTCTGCTGCTCAACTAGAAAAGTGCCCAGCTAATGAAAGTTAGATAATAATCTAGGGAGTATGCACAAAAATTTGCAGCTCAAAATAATGTTCTGGTGATTTTTGAGAATATTTCCAGTAACAGTCTAGAATCTGTTTTTTTAGACAGCACTTCCCCAAATATTATCTTCCTCATATTAGAGGCAACCATCGGCACACAAATGAAATAAATAACACAAGTAGAGGTTATTACAGTATTAACAACCTCCAAAAACTAAAAAGAGAGAACCTACTGAAATAAAAATAACCGAAAGAGAAACAACAAAAGAAGCGAAACAATATATACAAATGACAGGCAAACGAAACATGCAAAGAATGAGTGATGCCGGCGTACCTCCCCCCAAGCTTAGGCTTTTGTCCTAAGTGAAGCTCAATAACAAGGGTCCCATGGTGCAGGAGGTGCTGGGACGTACTCCGAGGTAGCACCATCTTCCAGATGCGAGCTCGAGGATGCACCGGGATAGTAGACCGTGTAGTTCACAGGGGGTGCCTCCTGATACTCCTCAGGCTCCGGGTCGTGCTGCTCGTGAAAGCCAAGTACTATCACCTCATCCTCCACTCTCTCCAATGTAACAAAGAGAGGCATGTTAACAATACTGAACAATTTTTGTCGAGGTAAAGGCAAGTGCCTTTCCTCATGGTTAGCGAAAAACAATCTATACACCAAGTTTCCAACTTTTGAATCGTTCGTAACAAAGTAGGGCATTTTCATTGCCGCAAGGTTGAGCCTTGGCGACACAAGCAAGGTATCAGTAGGATCCACATCAAGCTCATAATGGTGAAGAGCGAAAGTAGCAATAATCCCACCAAAAGCAGGACCTCTCTTTGCCAACCGCCGAGCAATCAAAGCACCAAGATTGTACTTGGGGCTTTGATGGATGGCCGCATCAAGGAAGGCCAAGTGATGGCTAGAGATATTGGTAGTGTTCTCTCCCCCCAAAACAATAGTAACAAGGAAATAAGCAAAATAACGAAGCAGGGAAATGGATGTTTCTTATCTTCCCTCGCTGAGAACCGCGAGTGTCGTCACCGGTCACTTCCCTATAGATTTATACAAGTTCAGCTGGACTGTTTGAGATCTTATTATCTGCACCTACTGTACCAAGACCTAGCATGCTGCAAAACTCTGTCAAGAGCATCATAATAGTCCTATCATATATCTTAAAGGATACATTTATACCATAATCCCTAGACTGGATACTGAACCTCTTGGTGAAATTCTTTGTGAGCCTTGCATATTGAGGAACTTCATTCCTCACATAAAATTTTAACCCATCCCCATCAACAAGGGCAAGGAAATCATTAAAAATCCCTGCATCGTTTAAGAATTCGTAGCAAGGATAGGTGCATGCATTTGCATCACCATAATCCCTACTCTCTAAGTCCGGCGCGATGTCATCTTCATTGTATGATCTTCTAATTCGAGTAGAGTACTCGAAGGTCTTGATGACCTTCTTGGCTCTCCCTCAAAGAACTCACCGAAGTTGTGTTGGTTCATACTGTTTTTCTGAAATTTGAAGCCCACAATATAAAAATTAATTTCGAGACAAACAAATGAGGTAGAAACACTAAAACAATAAGTAGGAAGGCTAAACATGAGTCGAAACTACTTCTAAGAGCATAAATCAAGCATGCAAGCTCACATATCCTGTCACCTAAGATGGAAAAATACTCAAGATATACTCTACCAAACAAAATTATACTTGGATATTCGGAGGAGTCACATACCGGAGAGTAGATGTGCCAAATTTCAGATAGAAATCTGGGTTGAGCAAGGAGATCGAGAAATCCTGAGCTATGGGGCGAAAACACGAGTGAGAACGAACTGGTTCGAGTTTTTTCGGGAGAGAGAGTGAAATGTGTGAGGAGGATGAGTGAGTGTGGCCAAGGTGGTCCCATACAGGCAGCAGGCGCGGCCAGGGGGGTGCACGCGCCTGACCCCTGTATGGCCGGCCTGGGTGCCCCTCTGAGCATCCTCAGGTTCCATTCCCCCTCATTTCATGAAAAAAAAAATTTGGTAAACTTTCTGGAATTTTTGAGAAACTTCATTTTTGACCAAAATCCAGATTTTAAAACAGAAATTCCAGCGCGGGAAAAATTTAAGCAACGATGAAAAACAAAACCAAATAAAATTTCCAGAAGCTCTAAAACATTCTAATATGAAAAGTAAACAGTAGTGGGATTTATGAAAGCATGGTTTCATTCATCAAAATCATTTTGGTGGCAATGTTGATCAGGTCTTCACATCAAAAATAATTTCACATGAAGCAAAACTTTGCATTTTCACAGAATAATCAAGTTACCTCAATTTGAATAGGAATATCTCCAATCATAATAATATCACACTCCTTATGAGGCTTTGACATAGGCACACGTATTTTACCAATTTGGATAGTCTCAATATTGATAATAGAATTTAGGCAATATGCCCCATTAATCTTCTTCGAAAATAGACGGTATGCTCCTTGTCATTAACAATAAAAGTAATCTTGCCTTGATTGCAATCAATAACATCCCCTGCAGTATTAAGAAAAGGTCTTCCAAGAATAATAGACATATTATCATCCTCGGGCATTTCTAGCACAAAAAAGTCAGTTAAAATTAAACAATTATGAGCAACTTGAACAGGAACATCCTCACATATACCAACAGGAACAATAGTAAACTTATCATCCATTTGCAAAGATATATCAGTAGGTATCAACTTTTCTAAATCAAGTCTCTTATAAAGGGAAAAAGGCATGACACTAACCCCGGCTCCCGAATCACATAAAGAAGTTTTAAAATAAATCTTTTTAATAGATCAAGGAATTGTAGGTATACTTGGATCACCGAGCTTCTTTGGAACTTTTCCATTGAAGGAATAATTAGCAAGCATAGTAGAAATTTCCTCATTAGGAATTTTCCTTTTGTTAGAAACAACATCCTTCATATACTTTGAATAAGAAGGCAATTTAATTGCAGCAGTCAAAGGAATTTGCAAGTACATAGGTTTCATCCATTCACAAAACCGGTTAAAGTGTTCCTCTTCCCTTGATTTGCGTTTCTTATCAGGGAAAGGCATTGTTTTTTGCACCCAAGGTTCTCTTTCTTTACCATGCTTGTTGGCAACGAAATCTTCCTTAGTGTACTTCACATTTTTAGGTGCAACCTCACCTTCTTCTACTTCTTATCAGGGAAAGGCATTGTAAATGGGACGATGATCCCCCTAGCTTCCTCCTTAGTAGCCTCATCACCGATGTTTCGATACTTTGATTCTGAAGCAGCAGGTTCCAGACGCACTCTTTTCCTTTCAAGGTACCTAAGAAGACTGGAAGGTTTTTAATGAGGCGGTCTGCTGGCTTAATATATTATTTACTTAAAAAAATTATTTACCTAATTCCACGAAACTTTTTTTCACTTGGAGGTGACATGTTTTATTATTTACGATTAGGTGGGAGTATAAACCCGTCCAAAAAAAGGTGAAACAGGGAGAAACCTTTTTTACTTTATTATTAAGTATAAATTAACCTATTTTGATAGCTTTCGGTATTTTGAATGATACATATCCCCTCAAAGAAAGTGCACAACTACATGCATAATACGCAAAATCTTAATACAAACGCATATGTTGTGACGTACCTTCTGAACAGGGAAGGCAACACCAAAAGCCTATAAACATGCCTTCATTAGTGGTGTTTGAGCTGCAACTAACAGCCCTTTCAGTTCAATCCCTGCTTACTCGTGCAATGAGACTCTTTTGTTGGGGGAAAATCTGATATGTTCATGGTCCCTTATAATAATAACGGTCCTTTCAGTTCACTAGCCCTGATGTTTGATTACATTTTTTTCCTGTGTTTCATAGATATTTCAAGTTATCTTTTTTATACATGATTATTTTGTTTCTCATAATTTGGTTACTCTTTTACCACAGTATTTAGCATCATATGCTATGAAATTTCCGCAGCAACGCGCGGGTATCACCTAGTTAATATGATTACTGGTCCCTTGACTAAGACTTTTAGTCAGGAGTTATTTGGTAAGCATGTTAAGGCTATGGATTCACTGATATTTGAATGATTGTTTTGGATAGGTGGGAGATGTAGGAAATATGTGTCCTGCAACTTATTCAAATTTAATTATTATTTATATATAGGAACCTCATATGGAATCATACTTATGCTTGCACATGGAATTATATATACTTGTTGGAATATACTTAGTGCATTGTCATGCCTAAGGAAGCTGGTCAATATAATTTATTATGTACATATATTGGAAAGACTACCCGGATACGTTGATAATTGAAAGAAACTAGGTCATAGTTAGATTATAGCCCTAATGTCGACCTTTATGATTTTGCATTGCTCACAAGTGCGTGTTCCGGGACATAACGGGTAGAGTCCACTTACAAACAAATTATATCATGGTTGGTAGTTTGATCTGAACACTATCCCAAAAACTAGTTTATAACACTAGGAATCTTATTTATACTAGTATTAAACAAGCCAACATGAACTTTCTTAAATACACCCACCTAATCGTGCGCAGAACAACCAGAACCCTCTAATTAGATCCACTTCGTAAAACTAATCTATACTTCTATATCTATATCTATGCTACCATTAAAATAGCCAACATGAACTTTCTTAAATACACTCAGCTAATCGTACGCAAAACAACCAGAACCTTCTGATTAGAGCCACTTAGTTAAACTAACCACATGATACAAGTAATAAGCGGTGATTGTGCATTTAGCAATTATTTCGACGGAACACCGACGAAACAAACAAAAACTTCCACACGGTCTAGCCTCGATTGGATTAGGATAGTCCCATCGTTTTCCCCAAGTCGGCGCCTCGCCCTTCTTTCCCAGCACACAACCGCCTCGCCTCTATATATTGCATCCTCACTAGGTCGTCACTACTATTAAACTAGCCAAAATGAACTTTCTTAAATACACCCAGCTAATCGTACACAGAACAACCAGAACCGTCTGATTAGATCCACTAAGTAAAACCAACCGCATGATACAAGTAATCAGCGGTGATTGTGCATTTAGCAATTATTTTGGCGGAACACCGCGCGACAAAACAAACAAAAACTTCCACGCGATCTAGCCTCGATTGGATTAGGATAGTCCCATCATTTTCCACAAGTCGGCGCTTGCCCAGCACCCAACCGCATCGGCTCTATCGCATCCTCACTAGGTCGACATAAATCGGGATGGGATGCTCACGGCGACCTAGAGACGTCATCCTGCCGCTGCCGCCGCCGCCGTTCCCATGTCCGCCCCCAGGATATCGCGAGTCCGACGCCGTTCACCTGCCTCTGCACTGTCGTTTCGCTGTCCAACGCCACCGTGAAGAGGCCTTCGGTAGGACCCTCCTCATGCTTATGGGAGGACAACGAATCCCATGGCATGCCTCCCTCGCACGTAGCCACCGATTGGAGCATACACCACGGATTGGAGGCCACCGCCCATTTGCCGCCGCCGTCTTATGGACCTTAAAAGGCACGCCATGATCCTGTCTGCCCCGAGAACGATAAGGGCGACATACACGGCTACACCGCGGCACCCAACACGGGCAGCAACTTCACGACGGTAAATTCCCCTCTCGATATCTGCTTTCTCCTTTCTTTTCTAGAATCCCTAAATTCCTCAGTCCAACTTACCAATCTGGCAGGTTCATCTCCACCTAAGGTATTTCTCACGCCTCTGGATTTTCGTTGCTACCTCACGCCCTATGGATTTTTTGGGATTTATTTTGGATTCCCTATGATTGCTCAGCCTATCAGTCTGCTGGCTGGCCGCCGTCGACGTCTCTGCCACCGGTCTGCACTCTAGAGGCATTCCGGTTTTGCTCACCATTCTGTTTTCATTATTCGCCCAATCATGTTTTTGAATCTGCTAGGTTGCACTTCGGATCAGATCGGATGTTGCTCGATGTTTTGCCTCCCCTGCTTGAATTGGATTGTATTATGTTTGCTGCTAGCTGATGTTTGGAGGAAGCGGGTGTCGGCTGGACTCCGCGTGATACTTGCTGGAGGTAGGACTGGAAGGAGGCGGTTGTCATCATCTGTACGACCCACACACGATAGACAGCAGTAACTGCTTCATGGTAAACATCGCTCATGTCTTATTCTTAATTTATATTCTACATCAGATGAGCACATGCATCTTACATTTCTTTTACTCTTGCTGATTGCTTCATTTTGAGCCCCTCAAATCTTCCCAATCAATGCCGATTGCATTTTCTCTTTCCAATTAAACTTTGACAACGATCTCCCTCCTCGTGTGTAACGGAAGCACTGAGGCATGAGGCGATTACTCCTGTCTGGTTATCTCCTATAAATATCCCGTGATGCAATCTGAGTTGGAAAACTACATACACATCTCTGTATTAGTGTTGATGTCTGCTCCTTATGGCTTGCTAGGCCTTCCCCTCCCCAAGGACATGTCAAGATCAGCAAATATGCTTTGTCCCGGAGTCTAATGGGTGCGGCCAGACTGCTTGTTGTGATTAGTGAAACTTGAGTACACTTAGTTGATGCATTTTTATTATTGCTTATGGATTCCATATTTCTCTGGCTGTGGTTCTTCTCCCAATATATCCAATCAAGGAAGTTTTCCTTTTATGCATGGATATTTGATGGTTACCCCGCAAAACCTGAGGTATGGGAGAAATTCTGCTTACATGATTGATTTCACTTCCAAAATCAACTCGGCTTCAATGAATGGTTTGCCTATTCTATCTTAACACTGATTGGCTGAATAATGAATATGTGGAACAAACTGTTCAGTCTATTTCAATACTGAAACACAGGATGTGCAATGAATCTGCAGAACATGCTATTCAGTGTATTCTATCACTGAATGGTTGTGATTGTCAAAATCATAGAGGCTATTCAATATAACAGGAAAGGATCTTATACTATTGTTACCAGTCAATATTTGAAATTTAATACTTTATCCGTTTCTATAATCTTGTATGGTATTCTGTTCAAAATCATTTGTTCTATTTTCAGGTACAAATACACTTCACGTGTCTAAGGTAGTACCAGAGCTGGTCCATCGAAGGAAAATCCGATTCACATATATTAGCTCATTGTACTAAGCTTTTCCTATAGTTATGATGAAAAATATAATTCCATGTCTCCCGGATATCTTCTTTTAAATTTGCGTTACAAAGATGTGTATTCAATTGTGTTACACATTATCTTTTGCTTTTGTGTTGTGTTACAATTTTTCTCAGTTAAAAGAACACATGTGTGATCACCTTGGGTATATGCATGTCAATTTGCTACATTCTGCACTTCAAATCATGGCATGTGTGTCCACTACGGAATAACTTTAAAATAATATTCGTCCTTGTAAATTTTGGTCTTCGGGATTTCAGTACATTTGTTATTTAGTCAAGCAACTTCAGTGGCAATGGTAAAAGAGAACATTCCTACATCCGTGTCTTATTCTTTGCATTTCGAGAAATGTTCGTAGCATCTGTGGATTTCTATTTTTTTGGGAAGTTATGCATGCTAACATTTTTTGTATAAATACTGAAGGCTCACTTTTATGTTTTTCTGGAATGATGGATTCAAAACCTAAAGGCCTTACGTCTAGATAAGCGAGTGGAAATGAGTTCTCAACTTTATACAAGTGTTCTATATAATATTTGTGTTGATACTTTTGTTACCAGTTAGATTCTCACATGTATCTTATTTGCATCTTTATATTGTGAGAAATATACCATGATATATTTGATCCCCACATTTGGGCACTTATTTGCGGCTCTTCTTAAAGTAAAAAATATTATAGTATTGCTTGCTAGCTTTTCTTGAAGTAAAAAATATTGCATGCTGGATTCTATTGAATCTCACCATTTTACAACGCTGATAGTAACAGTGTGCATAATTTTTGTCTCTTCAACCTTACAAAATAGCTTCGGATTGGATAAAAATGGGCGTGGGGAGGCCCAGTTTCCCAGCGGCGAATCCACGAAACAGTCGGCGTAATATTTGAATGCAAACGAATTTGAGCGAAAATAGATGAAATTACACTAAATTTGGTAGCTTGTCGAATTTCAACATATATATGAATTCGACTATAACTAATTAGATTTAAAAACTAATAAACCGGTGTTCTACATGCCGAAGTGGCGGTAGAACACCGTGTAGTCGCCACCGTCGTCAAACCTTGGCGATGTCGCTGGCACCTGCTGGCTGCTGCTCTGGCCGGGGTCTCCCCAACGGCTGGTACCCTGGCCAGGATCGCCGACGCGCGCCGGAGACGATGATGGCAGGTACCATTTGTCGTCGCTCTCCTCGAGGTTGACAACGGGAGCGACGCGCCAGCGAAGCGCGGCTTCCTTCAGTAGCCTCTGCTGCTTCGCCGCCTCCTGCCTCTCCCAGTCCTCCCTGGACCAAGCGAGCGTCTGGTCCATCGGGAGGGCGTTGCCGGCGGGGATGAGGTCGTAGAATGACCTCGCATCACCGCCTCGAGGATCGTCGCCTCCTTCGCCTCGGACGCGGCGGGGGCGTTGTGTTGCTCCTGCTTCGGCGTCCGCAGGCGCCTGGAGCTGCATGTTTCCCGTCGGGGGCGGACGAGGTAGACGTGGCCGCGTGGCGGAGACGGATCACGCCGTTCGTGGATCACAATGCCACCGGCATTGCGTCCACGCCCACGGGTGCGTGGCGGCGACTACGGCTCCGACTTAACTGGCCGAAGGCCGCTCCTCGGCATCGCAGGAGGAGCGGAGCCGCTCAAACGCGACCTCGATGCCGAGCCCGACGACGAGGACGGGTTCGCCATCCGACGAGGCAGCCAGGAGCGGCGTGACACGCTCGCCATCCTTGGCTGCGGCGGCGGCATCTCGAGGATGGGGTAGTTGCCGCCCTAGATGTGTGCGAGGACGGCTTCGGGGGTGCGCCCCAGTGCGCTCCACCAACAGAGGCGACGAGCGGCGTTGTTGCGCATAGGAGGGGGAGGCGGGCCGTCGTAGGAGGCGAGCTCCCGCTGGTGGCGCCGCTGGAAGAAGGCGTTCGAGACATCGTAGTTGTCGGGGAAGTGTCAACGCCCAGATTTTTAAGTCCAGATGCCTATTATGCCATACATCACAATCCCAGGAATACCATTTTTGCGAGACATAATAGATTGGTGTCACAACACATCATTTATTACAAACCATAATCGTCTTAAAAAAGAGGATCTCATGATCCAGTCTTAATACAAAAGTTGATCTATTGACCAAATACAAATCAAGCATCGGAATAAACGTAGTCGTGTCCATCTGTTCCGCAGGCAATGGCTTGAGCTTGGGAGCAGTCTTAGTTATCATAGACGTCCCGGTGTCCATCTTCCGGGTACTCCTTTCCATAGTCTGGCCATTTGAATAGCTAGGGACAAAGCCATGAGTACTTTATAAACAAACCAATACTAATATAAGTACTTAACAGTGCTAAAGGGTGTTCTAAGCTCTAGGTTTATTTTGCATAAAGCTATTTTTATTTCATCAACACTTGGTAGTAAAAAAAATTGTCAAAAATTACTCAAGTGGGAACATAAGTGTCATTACCACAACTGTGGTAGTCAAGTCACAAATCATTTTCATTTCCAAAAATCTGTGGTGGTCAAATCACTTTCACCTTTCAAGTCACAAATAGTTATGAAAACATGTGACAACGGAACAGTATGGCCTTTCCAACCGTCCATGACTGCGGACGCGGCTATTCAAGTAGTTTTTCACTCTGCAGAGGTCGTACTCTTGTACCACAACATTTGATTACATCCGTCAGGGATTGCCCTGAATAGTCATACTCAATATGCGGATCATCAACCATAACCTTTCAATTACATACCCTAGTACATGCACCTCTCCTATGAGCCTGGCCTCCTAGACATGGCAAACCACCATCCTAGGAACTGCATGGGTGCTTGGGTATGTCATTCACTTGTCACGAGGCAGCCTCAGCCTCGCCTCTTTTTCACACGTGAGGGAACTCATACTAAGGTACATAAACTTCCAGTTAAACCCTACCCAGATTCAGGTATAGTGGGTGTACTCAAAAATTAGAATGATATCGCATCCGAACCCAACCATCAGTTTTTGTCAAAATCACCTTGTCATTCACAGTCATATTCACCTTCAAAACTTTCACTAGAATGACTCATCATTCTAAGGTTTTCATAATCATTTTATTCACATGTTCCCATCTAGAGTGATCAAGTTTATTTCTTAGCACTAGCAACTAGTCATGATTGATCCACTAGTGAGGGGGTGCTAACTACTTTCTAGCCATCTAAGTTTGATACTCTTGTAGTAATCTAAATTTAGACAAAGGTCAATTATTAAAATAACTTTGATAAAATAAAAGTAAAGCTTGCAAGATAAAAATTGTGATTTGTAAAGTTCATAAATAAAACAAATTGCAAGGGTTCTTGCAATTCATCACAAAAGCTTGCATAAGGTAGCTTATACTAGTATAGCTTGCCTTGATTGGTACAATGATCAAAGTTTTCCTCCTCTTTGTAGACTTCGGCTTCCTCCTCATAGCCTTCGGTACTAGCGTCTATAAATAAATACGAAGTGCACAATCACCAAGCAACACTTACATACTCTATTTATCACACAAAGGTTCACACAATATGATCTATTCTCATCCCCAAAATAATACTAGGGTTTGATTTATTTACTCTTTGAAAAGTAATTTCCACTGATGGAAAATTACTAAGACTTAATATCCTCAAATAATCAAATATGGGCTCATGTTGACAAATGTCATAACCACATATTTATCACTTGGGAAATTGATTTAAATGAGAGGTTACACCTCATACTATTTATAGTATTTTAGACTAATTTAAATGGGCTAGAAATAGCCACATAGTCATCATTTTAAATCCGTATGTGACTACTGTAAGTAAAAAATATATTTTATTTCATATTCAAACACAGCATATCAAATGTGAATTTTTTGAGGTGGAATCACCTCAAAAGGATTTCTGATTATTTTTCAATAAATGTTTGAAGTTTGCATAGTCACTGTTTTATTATTTTTACTGTAAGTGTTTTATAATTTTTCAGAGGAGGATAGTATTTTATTTGAATATAAATATTAATAAGATTTTTATACATATTAATTTCATAAATTATGGATCTGCATAACTTTTTAAATGCATTTTTCAATACTATGTAACTCATAGATAACAATTAAAATAGGAAAACTAAACTCAAATTGACTGGGTTTAGGCGGGAAGCTATTGGGTCGGCCCAGTCTCAAAAAAAGAATGCGCACTGATCAAGGGGTCCCACTATCAGCGACTATTTAGAAAACCCGAAGCGGTATGCAACGTGCACCGTTAGATTACAGGTGCATCGGACGGAGGAGAGTCATCTCCGTCCGGGGAGTGTCTCCGGCGAGAGGCTAACCCTAGCGCGGCCAGTGAGGGTCGTGGGAGGGCCTTACCGGCGTCAGGTGGCGTCGGAGATGGGGGCGAACGGTTCAGGGTGGTGAGGCAGGTCGAGGGAGAGGCTTGGGGGCGCTGGAGAGGGCCGGGATCAGTGGCGCCGTTGGTGACTGCACGGGCAGCGCTCCGGCGAACAATCAAGCTAGCTAGGGGAGAAATTGAAGCGTGCACTTTCTCTGGAAGGATCAGGGGAGGAGGGGAGTCAAGCTGTCTGAATAAATCGAGAGGGAGAGGTCGCATTATATAGGCTCGACGAGGAGGGCGGAGGCATGGGCACTGGCGCGATGTCGACATGGCTACGGTGAGCTAGCATCACGCGCGCGAGGTTGAGCGTTCTCTTAACTTCCTTGAGAGGCTCTGGGACAAGACGGCATGGGCGGGACGGAGGGGCATGCGCGTCCTTGCTGCTTACCGGCGGACAGGGGCGTGCGTCAAGGACAGGCTCGATGGCTACGGGGAGCTAGCGGCTAAACGGAAGTGTCTAGGCGATAGGCGAGGTACAGGTCGGCGTTCTGGAGAAAGGAGAGGTCACTAACTAGCACTGTGCAGGCGAGCATCCGCGTGCACTTCTGTGCGCGGGGAGGTGGCATGGGCTCGCGCGTGATGGGCATTCCAGAGCTTCTCTTCTTCCAGGTAAGGTACCAGTGTGCTCTGGGATGGAGGGGGGCCTGCTAGACAAGGTTGGGCTAGTTAGGGGAGAGGGAAAACATGTTGTGCAAAGAGGGGTTTCAATAGAGTGACATAGACATGTCATGGACTTGTCAACCTCTCTTTGAGGGCTGCAGAGGGTACAAGAGCTCAGGGCAAAGATGATAGGTGACAATGCCCTGCAGTGGATGAGCAATGCATGCCAAAAGTGTGGTCATACATGTACCTTAAAGTGGTTTTTGTGCTTCCTGCCTGCAATGTGTTTGTGAAAATGGCCGCAGGAAACTTTTAATTAAATTTTGTCAAACTAAAATTTGTGAGCGTTAGCAATATTGTATAGCATCCATAAGTAGCATTTTTTTTTTGCATTTTACTATAGGTTTGCTTGCATGTTAGAAAGTGAGGATCTTGTTTATGTTATTGCATTGCCACTTTGCATCTTTATCAAATTCATTTGAAAAGTGCTCTGCAAGCTTTGCAAACACAAAAGTGTTCACTTGCATGTGCTCTTTGACACTAGCCAAAACGATCCATGTGTTTGGTTTAGAAATGCACTAATGCATGGGCTCAAAGTGGAGATATTGATAACATGGGCATATGTGACCATTATCGCACACATGCATCATTTTCTTTTTCTTATTTTTTTCTTTTTGCCTTCATAGAGTTCAGTGAGTATTATATTGAGTTTATCAATGTTTTCAAACCATCCAAACAAAATAAATATTGCATTTAATAAAATATGCAAATGTGTTATGTCACATGCATGCATCTATTTTTATTTTCTTTTATTTTTTGCTTTGCATTTTATTTGCTCTAATTATTATTGTTTTGGTTTTGTCGCATTTTCAAACACTTAAAGAAACATGCATGGCATAAGCAAGCATTCACTCAAAGTCACTAAGGAAAATACTTTGCATAATGCAAGTTTTTTGGTGACTCAAATTTTTGGGTATTTGGAAAATTTGTTTTTATTTGTTAATATTTTTGGGGGTGTTACAGGAAGAACCGCGGGTCAGCGCGCTGCTCGTCCGACATCGTGTCGCGGATCTCCTCGATCGCGACGTCCAGGGCGTCACCCTGAGGCGGCGGCGGGATTGGCACGTCGCCAGCGCCCAGTCTCCAGCCGCCGGGAGCGCGAGTATACGGCGGCACCCGGTACCCCTCCCCTCCCGCTGATGGAGGGAGCGGCGCGCGAAGCCGTTGTTCGTCGCGTCATCGTCGTTGAACGCCATTGCTAACTGTGTTTTTTCCGCGCGAGAGAGAGAGAGTTGGTGCGGCGGCCGGTGTGGATGTGCCGCGTTATAACTACAGTTCACTTTCACATATTTTTATTTTTACTGTTTCATTTTGGCGAATTCTAAGAACTTGGAAAACGTGTTCGTTGGATTCTCCTTGAATTGTCAAAATGAATTCACTATCGTAAATATGCATGGTGTTCTTATCAATCTAATTTGAACATCTGCAGAATATAGTTTGGTATTTTCGTAGCAAACGCATGAGCAAAGGGACAGGCGCATGATCGTGGATGTACGATAGCACTGATGGGCGTGCGGCTTCGACGAAGATGACGAGATGGCGGTGATCAGCAATATTAGGCCGAATCAACCTGTAGCAACGCACCTGTAATTTTCATAGTTATCTACATATATTATGGAAACCAAACATGATTAATTTTCACATTAGGAAGACAAAAATGGTTTTTTCTTGAAAAGGAGCATGAAGTCCATCTGGGTAACTTATTATCTCTGTCAGTTGTGCTAGAACAGAAAAGTCTCCCACGTACAATATTCAATATATTTTAAAGTAATATACGGTGAGAAAGGAGAGTGGACTGGAAAATTCAAACATCGGACCCAGCCGTGGATATACCACCAATGAAAAACCGTTCCACTGGTATTACATCACTCAGTTTGGTAAAATAGAAACATCAGGTCCAAGGCATTACTATAGAATTACCACCACGAGAGAGCAGATTATTAGGGAGACTTTAAAGTGCGCTTCAAAATAACTAAAATGTCTAACTATTTTTAAAGGCATTCAAAGAATGTGCTACATTTAATCGTGTTGCAGAAAAATATTGCCGCACTTAAAAAAAAAACGCCCCTAAATATACAATTTTTCCCCGCATTTTGAAAGTGCCCCTAAAAATGCTAATTTTTACTGCATTTTAGTAGTACCTCTAAATATACAATCTTTTGACGCGCTTTGGTAATGCCCCTAAAAATACTTTTTTTTACCGCACTTACCCAAAGTGCTTTTAAAAATGCCTCACATTAGAAATGTCGAATACTGGCCCCAACCACATCTGATTTCTCTTATACGCATCTTTTTTTTCGATGACTAGCTTTACGTCACTGCCCAGGTTAGCCCTTCAAGTCCACCCGGGGTATTTACTACCTCCGTTCCACAAAGAAGTTCTCAACTTTGTCCACATACAAATGTATATAGACATGTTTTTGCTATAGATACATCCGTATCTAGAAAAAGTTGAGAACTTCTTTATGGAACGGAGGTAGTACTCATTTGTTCGCTAGCTCCCCCACGTGGGACTAAAAAAGTAGTCCACCCGGATGACAGATTCGTTTCAGCCCTAAGAGCATCTTCACCGGCGGCACCTAAATAGTCGCCGGCAAAAAAAAAAAAAAAAAAAGTCGCCGGCAGGAGCGTCGACACAGCCGTATGGGGGCGCCGGCACCGCATTTTTAATTTGGAAAAGCCGTTCCCACACGGCGCCCCCAAACCGTCGGCCCCCAAATTGAAATTTCAAATAAAAAAGAAAAAATGCATAGAAATTCAAATAGGTTTACGAATCTAAAGTCTGGGCCAACACACAGCCACCACGCCGTCGGCATACGTTCGACATCAAAATACAACTTGCGCTTCCAGGCCAAATGATCAGGCAAACGGGGGCGAGGGAGAATCAACCGGGAAGACCGCGTCATCGGGGGTGAGCATCGGCGGCACCTCCATCACCGGCTCCGGCACCACGGGCGTCGGGGGAGCTACGAACGCAACTCGCGCCGCCATCACCTCTTGGCTGATGCGATCGCGGATCATCTCATGCCACGCCATCGCCAAAGGGTCCATGTTCTTAATGTCCGCCATCAAGATCTTCGACTGCTGGGTCATCTTGGCCAACGAAAGCTGCTTTGCTTCGTTCGTGGCTTTCATGGCGGCGGCGTGAGCTTCCATCTTCGCCGCTTCCACCCTCTCCCTCTCCAATGCAATTTTCATGTCTTGCTTGTCCAATATGGACTTCCACACGTCCGCGGCCCTGTCCGCAGCCTCCTTGTTCTCCGTCGTGAAGGACGATATCATCTTTTCAAGTGAGGCGTCCATGGCCGCCAACGCCGGCGCCACGTTCTTCTCGACCTTGGCCTTCTTGTTGCAACTGGGAGGCCCGGTGGAGGCGCCGCCAGCCGACTTCGGACCATTGCCCTCGCCGTCCTTGTGGAGAGTGAGGCAGAGGGTGTCCCACTTCTTGCAACCTTGTAGCTTCTTGAAGCAATGCATGAATACAAAGTCTTTGTTATCATTTTGATTCTTGAACATCTAGAGGGCCTCCATCAACTAGCAATGCATGAACACATTAACAAGATATGCAACAATGCAATACGAAATGGACATCATCTAATGGACATAGGAAGTACCCAATCCACCATCGTCGAGCCGCTATCTTTGCGCCTCGTGATCTTCGCATAGTAGCCATGAAATTTGCTTACAACCGCCTTGATGATGTTCCAACGGTGAGAGAGGGTGCCCTCGTTCCGGTTCATGTGAATAGCGGCGAACTCGCCGTCGTTCTTCTTCTCATTGAAGGAATCTAGAATGTGCTTGTAGTACTTGTCGGCGGTTTGATGGCGCCGGTAATGGGGCAAAATGCCACTTGCTTCCACGCCTCGATGAGACATTCATCCTCCAACGGCCTCCACCTAGGGCCACGCGTGCCGGCGGCCCGTTTCTTCTTCGTCGTCGTTGTGATCACGCCGATGTCGACGTCAATCAGCTCCTCCTCCTTCTCTCCCTCTTCCTCTTCTTCATACTCGTCGTTGACGATAGGAGGCTCGAACTCCATGAAGCTGCTCAGGATCTCGGCGCCGTCCATCTATGCAACACAAATCACCTAAATTTAGTCGTCGGCGGTGTCTACAACACATATAGAGGAGACAAACTTGCGTCATCATCGTCCATGGGCGTGCTGGACGCGTGGCCGAACACCTCGTGGGCGCCCGTGTTGAATTCCGGGAAGAGGCTACGGGGAAGACCGGTTCCGTCAGTCACGTGGCCGGCGGTGCTTCTAGAGTGGCACAGATCAGGCGTCGCGTTGAGGTCGACGGCGCACCGAAAGGTGCCGCTGCCCCTCGTCGCCGCATCTGGCGAAAACACCATCGTGGGGTCGTCGGTGGTCTCGTTGTCGGCGTACTCGGGGGAGAACCGGGCACAGCCGTCCATCTGGGACATCCGCATTTGCGAGATCGACGGCGCCTCCTCGTAGTACCCGGCGACGAGGGCGAGCTGCGACGTTGCGTACCTTCATCCTTATGGCCGCCCAAGCTGAGGTATACGTCGGCCTCAGCCGCCTCTTTCATGGCCAGGGCATTGTGGTCCTGCGCTGGGAGGCGGCGTCTTCTACGGTCGGCCGTGGTGAAGGTGCAGCGGCGCCGCTCCTCGTCCCACGCTTCCAACGTCATGGTCGCCGACTTCTGCTTTGACGCGACGGCACGGGGCTTCGTCGACGCCTTCGGTGGCGTCCTCGCTGCGGAAGGCGGAGCCCTCTTCTTCGGCGGCATGGCGACTGCGAGGGTTTTTCCCGTTGAGGTCTAGTGGATGGACGTGGGAGAGAAGGAATGGCAGGCGGGAGAAATGAGCGGCGGAGGGGAGGGATTTTTTGGAGAAAATAAAAAGATAAATCGGTTGTGTGGCTGACAGACGGCTCCCACGTCGAAAATTTTCAGCTTGGGGAGGCGCCGGCACGCCCGCTCGGCGCCCTTTGCGAAGGGGCCGGCACGGGGTTGCTGGCGCTTCTATTGGGCTTGAAACGGCGTCGGCGCATTTTAGGGCGCACCGGTGTGAGCCCATTTTCGACCCCGGTCCTCAAATCGCTGTCGGGGGCCGCGGGTGGAGATGCTCTAATGGTTCAGATCGCACCCTCGCAAACAGCTAGCTGCCGGCCGGACTCCCGCGCCCGTGTCAGCCGGACTCCCGTGTTTCGCGCCGACATCCTCGTGCGTCCCTCCCGTACCTCCGCAACCACGCGCCGCTGCTCCCCGGACCAACACTGCTCGCTGCTAACCGCGCGCGGCTGCTGTCCGCAGATCCTCCCTTTCCCGCGGAGGGATCCCGGCGGCCGGCGCTTCCCCTTCCCCTGCCCAGGCGACCTAACCGAGCTCGCCGACAGAAAGCTCGAGCAAGGCCACGCCGGTAGAGGGCGCGGGAGCGGGGTAGCAAGGCCTTGACAGTGGAGGGAACCAGAGCGGGGGAGCAAGTAGCTGCCGGAGAGCCAAAGCGCTTCCGCTGTCCCGCTGTCCTCGTGGCTGCTGCCCCTTCTCGAAATGGTTGCCATTAATCTGTAGAAGCAGTCGCCGCCGGAGAACCAGGCATGGAGGAGACACGGAGGTGGCTCAAAACTGTGCATATGCTTCAGTCCTGCACATAGATGTAGAAAACACAAATCGCATAAATGTGCAGTTTAAATCCACAATAGCAGAGAAGTAGCTGATGATAGTGCACACAGTCTACTATTGGTAAAGTATCAGATTGTTGCCAACAGAAAATAAGGCACGTGCATTGTATAAAAACACCAGAAGCAAAGTAAAATCAACAAAAAAAAAACAAAGATATTAGAGACACGTTTAGCATCAGTGGCAGAGCAAGCACTAATTCAGTGTTACTTAATGGTGTAGTTGGCTCAAATGGGAAATATTTGAATCGATGGTCTTTAGATGCAGGACAGTAGGTAGAGACTAACATGGTTCTGTAGGTGACCATTTGACTCTTGCAGCAGGGATTATATTCAGGGAATGAAATGATCAGGACAGTAGGTAGAGACTAACAATTATGCAAGATACTGCTTTAGCATAAACCGTTATGAAGTTGAAAAGTTGAAAATATGACACAATTATAGTTCTAGCATGGGCATGAAATGATCAGTCATTCTGTTACTTAATCATTTACCTTCTTGATTGCTTTAAGTTGTTCATGAAAAGATGACACAATTATACATTTTGAACATTGTACTGACAATATCCTGGGAAGATATGAACAAATGCCAACCATACATTATGGTAATCAACATGTGGAGTAGATGAATGGATTACAAGATAACTGAACAAGCTTTCACGGCAGTCATGCAATATGTGTAGAAAAATACCTTTCTCCATGCATTCTCTGTCCTCGCAGCAGAAATTTTCAATCCAAAAATGCATCTGAATATGCACAAAGTTATAGCATATGGTAAACAATAATATGAGTCAAATAATATGATAAACAATAATATTTAGTAAATATAAATGGACCTCAGTGTCTTCTTGTTCTAAATAAAAACAGCAGATGCAATAATATTGTTGTACGAATCAATGAGTGATCATTCTCGTTCACGCTGACATAGTCTATATCTTCTATCGGTGTTCTGGTGTGCTGCTACATCTGCCCTTTTTACTGAATGCTGATGCCAATGCCTGATGAAAATCTCAGTTTTAGACCAAGTGCTATCTTGGATCTTCATGTGTTTTGGTTGCTTCATTAATATATCAAGTCTGGCGATTTCGCTTGGGGAAAATCCCTTTTATTAAAAAATAATATTACAAAGTGCTACTCTACAAGTGTAGGGATTCAGCTATTTTAAGATATAAAGCAAGGAGATTCCTCCTGTTAGAATTTGTTGTATCTGGAAGCAGCAAACAATACCATTTATATACTGAAAACAAAACCTATATGGACTCGTGTATCCCTAAGCAGAACTGTTTATTATTGATGAATTCTTAAGCAGTCAGACTGACGAATTCCTAAGCACGAAATTGAGAATGCAATACACTGTATTTAATAACAAATATGACACCTTAGAATAACCTTTAAATCCATTAGACTGTTCATTCCTCTACCTGGACAAGATCAGACTACATTTTACTCGATGCATGCAATCCAATGTCCCATGTAGCATGCAGAAATCAATGGTTTACAGTAATATTTCTGAAAATAATATCCCACTTAATCACACGAAACCACAATACAAATTAATTTGTTCCTACTTAGCTTCTCATCAAATTGATTCATAGAAAAAATACAAAATTTAGGACTTGGGGAAAGCCTCCAACAACTTGGGTAGTAAACCAAAGAGCAGCATATTCATTTCTTAAGATTCAGTTCAAGATGCTCCCAGTAGGGTCCAGAAACTCCAATCATGTAACCAAATTTTCTAGCAGTGGTAAAGTAAGATGCAGCTTCACATACAAAATATTGTGCAATGACTAAATGATTAACAAAATTCTAGTTAAATCAACAAATGCTCTTACAAAATTCTCATGACCTCCATGCTTTTTCAGACATCCCATAACACACTTCATGTACCAGAATGTTAAATGCTGACACGAAAGATCGACCAACACATGCAACAGCGGGTTCCAGTACACCACCAAGTAGACGGGACAACCAGGATGCTCACCGAGACAACCAAGACGCGGAAGGCTGCTGCTACCTACTGGCCACCTCCAATTCCGCTCCCTCCTATAAACAGAATTTGCACTCTTAGCGCCAGAAATCAGGTGTTCATGCATAACATAGAAATTACATGGAAAACCAATAATAAATATATAGATCACCAGGAAATGGCTCCCAAGTGCAAGAAGCAATCTAAATATAGGTTTCGCAGATTCAACTTATATCATCAGTGTTGTATTGTCAGCAGACCATGATGACCACATTTAACTTATACTATCAGAATTTATAGAAAATAAGTAGTATCTTACGTATTTAACCATCAATTATCATTACCCAATACTAATCAGTTGTACTTAAGTTCTAAGAGCATCACTTATGTGGAGGACAAAAACAGAGATATAAATATACTTCTATGAAAC
This sequence comes from Lolium rigidum, assembly GCF_022539505.1. Taxonomy (NCBI): domain Eukaryota; kingdom Viridiplantae; phylum Streptophyta; class Magnoliopsida; order Poales; family Poaceae; genus Lolium; species Lolium rigidum. The sequence continues at coordinate 156,622,531 of NC_061509.1, read as the reverse complement.
AGGGAATATAAATATACTTCTATGCTTAATTACATCAGATTTGGTCATTTTGAAATCTGGTGCCACTGCCACTACAGTTAACACAAATCAGATTTCAGCGTTTGATGAGGGATCTGTTGACTCACAGTAAGTGCATCTTCCTGCCTATGCTAGTGCCACGGGAAGCAACTTAATCAAATCAATCACCTAAGCCCACCTAGTATTATGAAACACCGAGAGAATCAAGCGTTTCCAAATGACCAAGCTGCCTTGTTTCATTTACTACTTTGTTTTCTGCAGTTACTAACAGGAAAAGTTCTAGTATAGCTACCTAGTGTACAGACGGTAGCTTCACATCTTATGTGGGCATATGTACAACCCATCTAGTAATCAATCAATATGGAGGACAAAAACAGGGTAAAGCAACTATAGGCAAGGAAATATGTAGTATGCTGATCACAATGAGATGGCTCAGGCTGCATTCCGGCATTTTGATGCACTTCTTGGGACTGCCGTGGAAAGGGAGCACACCCTAGACCTCTCGCCTCTGATTGAAACCCAGGACCTACATGAGTTAGATGAGGCTTTTGGCGGGGAAGAAATCTGGGATGCTATCAAGCATCTGCCGGCGCGCAAGGCACCTGGCCCCGACGGGTTTACTGCGGAATTCGTGCGTGCATGTTGGCCCACAATCAAGCAGGATTTCGTCGATGTTTTCCAGCAGTTGTACGAGATGCGGGGCCGTGGTTTCAGCAAGCTCAACCAGGCCTTGCTCACATTGCTGCCAAAAAAAGGAGATGCAAGCCTCCTATCTGATTACCGCCCTATCAGCCTAATACACCTAGTTGCGAAGATCTTCGCCAAAGTGCTTTCTCTCAGGCTGGCTCCCAAGCTTGGCACCCTGGTCAGCAACAACCAAAACGCCTTCATCATGGGCAGAAGTCTCCATGACAACTTTGTCTTGGTTCGACAATCTGCGCGCCTGTTGCACCAGCTAGGGGAGCCACGGGTTATACTCAAACTAGACCTAGCAAAGGCCTTTGATTCCCTATCATGGCCGTTCCTCTTTGAGGCCCTGCAGCAGTATGGCTTTGGTCGCAGATTTCTTGAATGGCTGTCTATCCTGTTACATACCGCGAGCACACGCGTCCTGCTCAATGGCGAACCAGGGCCCCCAATCTGGCATCAGCGAGGGCTACGACAAGGTGACCCTTTGTCCCCTCAACTGTTTGTGCTGGCAGTAGACATTCTGGGCAGGCTAGTCAAGCACGCTGTCCAGCTGCAAATCCTGAAGCAACTACATCCCAGAAGAACAATTCCTCACATATCCCTATATGCGGACGACGTCATCCTCTTCTGTCACCCACTGCCCAGTGACATTGCTGCTGTCAAGGAGGTCCTGCATTTATTTGGGCGTGTCTCCGGACTAAATGTCAATTTCTCCAAGAGCTCAGCCTCCCTTTTGCGCTGCAGCCCGGACGACATTGCGCCCTTTATTGCGCCCCTTCAATGCCCAATTGTAGAGCTGCCCATCACCTATCTTGGCATACCCCTGACGATCCGAAGGCCAACGGCTGCACAGCTCCAGCCTGTCATTGACAAAATCGCTGGAAGCCTACCGACGTGGATGGCTGGACTGATGAACAAGGCTGGCCGTCTGGCCATGGTAAAATCTGTCTTGAGTGCTATCCCCATCCACCAGCTGCTTGCCTACGCGCCTCCAAAGAAGTCCCTGAAGATGATCGTCAAAATCCAGAGAGGTTTCCTTTGGGCTGGTCGCGCCGCAGCCAATGGTGGCCATTGCCATGTCAACTGGGGACATGTATGCCGTCCCATCTCCTATGGTGGCCTGGGCATACAGGACATCGAGCGTGCTGGCCTTGCCCTGCGCTTGCGCTGGTTATGGCTATCCCGCACAGACGACACACGCGCGTGGAGTGGCCTGGACCTACAATTCACTGCTGAGGAACGCGCACTGTTCTTCGCATCCACCACCATGTGTATTGGCAACGGTCAGAAGGCATTATTTTGGGAGGACAGATGGGTCAATGGCAAGGCAATCAAAGAGCTTGCTCCACTTCTATATAGTTGCATACCCAACAGACGGCGCAAAGCAAGGACTGTTGCCGACGGTATCCATGGGAACAGCTGGGCAAGAGACATACAGGGGGTCCTCGGAATCCATGAGATTGGACAGTACCTACAGCTATGGATCTTGATCCAGGGCACCATACTCAATGACCAACCAGACCAGCTACTATGGAAGTGGACTGCTTCCGGCTCTTACACAGCCCGCTCATGCTATCTAACCACTTTCCATGGATCGACATCTTGTTACTCCTGGAAGTTGATTTGGAAAACATGGGCGCCGCCGAAGGTAAAGTTTCTCCATTGGCTGGCCAATCAGGACAGATGCTGGACCGCGGAGCGCCTAGCTCGCCATGGCCTGCCGCACCACCCTCGATGATTACTTTGTGATCAGCTGCCGGAATCCATGCGACACCTGATGTTGGAGTGCCCGTTTGCTAGACAAGTCTGGCATGAGATCTTCGCATGGCTCCGAATGACTACTCGCATGCCAGACCACGAGCCCTCCATCATGGACTGGTGGCGCAAGGCCAAGCTAGACACCCCTACACCTCTTCGTAAGGGCCTCGCCTCTGCCACCTTGCTCATCCCTTGGATGACATGGAAGCACAGGAATGCCTGCTTCTTTGAGGGTGCAAGACCATCTGTGGCACTCCTGATCTCAAACATCAAGGAAGAGGCCAAACTCTGGGCTAGAGCAGGTGCCCAGGGGTTACATGTAGTGCTGCCATCCACTTGGGATGTGCACTGACTTGTTTGCCTAAGTTTTGTAACTGCCTCCTAGGAGGATGTATCCTAAACTCTAACTTTTCGATGAAATGAAATGCAAAGGTCCTTTGCTTTTCCTCGAAAAATATGTAGTATGAAGTATGAAATTTTATCAAAAAGGAAATATTTAGTATGTAGTATGAAGTATGAAATTTTATCAAAAAAGAAATATATGAAAAAGGCAAGCATGTAATTCAATAACCATATAGGAAAGTGTTTCCCATCTATTCACAACCATAAGGACCGATGATATTTCTAAAGCCTGAAAAGCGCGGATGAACTATGGCCATATAAAAAAAACGTGAACAACATGCATATGTCTCACATGCAGTGACAATGTATGCATAGGCATTCACATCTCAGCCAAAGATTCCCTAAAGTTTTGGGTGGACAAGCGATTTCTATTATTTGTACTTAAGGGTTAATAACAGATCGAGATACTCCCATATTATAATCTCAAACTTCATATTTTAAAACAATAAGACATTGCATTTTTATAATTTTATTTTTACTGAAGAATACAGAAATAGAAGAAGCAATTATGACAGAAAAATCATACAACCCTCCAATCCCTCACCAGTTCAGCTATGTTGCTTAATTCCTTTCCGCAAGTCAACCATAACAATTCACCACTTAATCCCACAAACCTCCTATCATTGCTACAATACAACACAATTTCATGGCCTACAAATTTTTTCATGCAAGAGAGCAGATTCCACGAAACTATTCTTTTTTTATTGATTTCTACATATCTTGTTGACTAACATAAACTATGCACAACACTCAATTACTCCAAACATAAAGATGATATCACCAAATTTTTTTGCTTCAGAAGTTCAAATGGAACAACGATTACTGAAGGTATTACTTTCTGAGTTCAAAATTTTACTCCTACGGAAGGCAATGAAGCTGAAGTAATCAAGAAAACAAAGTAACACAATGCACGAACAGTTCAGAGTTGAAGTTAGTACTAACAGAAAAGGGAGCCATCCTCATATATGTAAGCTAGTATTATACAATGCATAATTCTTCGAGCTGAATACAGACAAGAAAAAGTGTAGGCTTTTGGGGAAAATTGTGGATGAGTCAAGGGAAAATTGGGGAAAAGTGTAAGCTAGTATTATACAATGCAGTCTGCAAGGAAAAAACCAGTTTTCGTGGCTGGTCTGAAGCTTTCAAAGCGTGATCCACAAATGGATGTCTAATCCAGGCGTGGGACACTGGCTGTCTCCGGGACCAGCTAACTTCACTATTCGGAAATGATATAGTATACCGGCTTAGTACAAGCATCTGTCTGCAAGTTAATACGGTTTGTGGTCCTCATCTATGTCCGAATCTTAATCTTACACCCACCGTCGATGCGCCAGGTAGGTTCACATGTCGCATTTTCCCTAATGAACTCAACTGATATTCTGAATCGTTGGGAAAAAAATGCATTGCAATTAGACACCCAGAAAAACCAAACAGATTACATGAAAAAACTCATCATCTCTCAATGGCAGGACAAATTATGGCCCACCATATGCGGTCTAGGCAACAGTCACAGCTCTTGTACCAGCAGAAACAAGAATACATAGTGAAACATACAGAAACAATGATCATATGTAAAGAAAATGCAAGAGAGAATCAGTAAGTGGGAGCAAGGCACAACTTACCTTTGAACATCTTTTTGACAGTGGACAGTGCGTACAGATGCAGATACAAGATTCTCCCCACAATTGATCTCCAGTAATCATGTAAGCACAAATGAAAAGGTCAATCCCCAATTTTGCACCTCTCCTTTTGCACCCTTAATTTTGCATCATCCACGAAACAGCAATCTAGAAAAGTAATGACATTGAAAACATGACCCTGTGAAGCTCCCATTTGAAGAATTAAACCATCAGCTGCAAAATTATACATCCTTAGACCCTTCTTTCTGCAAGCACATCATCAAACTTTCCATGAACATAAAAACTGAAGATGTAATTCAATCACCACATAGAAATAACCAAACACTGGATTCTTATAGGAGAAATGCCCAAGTTCAACAACAATAAAACAACAGATTTTGCCTCTCTGCTTTCTCTTTGTGTGCGGAAAAGGATGTCTAAACTGACGGAACGAGAAATCTATTGATAATAACTTGATTCATCAATGTTGTCAGCGATCACAGCTCACACTCGTCGAGTTAGAGGTTCATAACTAGCCCAACTCGGGGACACTATGAGATCACACACATCACCCGCAGGAAACAGGGCACACCATAGAACAAGTTTGGAGTAGACCAGAGGCATCTATATAGAGGTCGCCATGGCCCGAAGTATGCTCACGATTTCTGTGAAGGTCGGTCGATCCGATGGATCGGCCGACCAGCACTGCTCCATCAGCCGCCTCCAGTGCGGATCACACGAATCAGGAACGGGGGGGCGCAGGGTGTCGTTGACAATCCCACCTGGTTTGATTGTGCATCATATTATGCAGTTGCCAAAATGTTATAGGAAGAATAATGGCAATGGACTCAAGCTAGTGAGGTAATGCAGTGTGTATAACAGTAGAAGTTGCAAGCATACCTAGAACTGTGCCATAATGTAAGTCGGCATAAGGCTCTTCACCGGTAAGTAGTTCCCACATCACAATTCCGAATGAGAAAACGTCAACCTACAAAGCAAAAGGATGTGAAGGTAAGCCAGAAGTGGATCAGGGGAAAGGTCATGCAAAATAGTATGGAGGGTATAGCACACCTTTTCAGAAACACGGCTGCTACTTCCATTTAATAGCTCCGGAGCCATCCAGGGAAGTGTTCCTCTCACTCCACCAGAGATCAGTGGTTGGTGTTTGACCTTTGATAATCCGAAGTCAGCAACCTACAAACACAACATGGTTACATAAAGAGGTTCAGGAAAATCTGACCACCACGTTAAGAATATGCAGGCGTGCACCAAGAGTGTCCCACTTATTATTTGCTGACGATAGCCTCCTGTTTTCCAAGGCAGATTCTAACCAGGCCAACAGGGTGATGAATGTTCTACAAACTTATAGCCAATGTACGCAGCTAATAAATCCGTCCAAATGCTCTATATATTTTGGACCAAATTGCGATGAGGAGGACAAGGTTCAGGTAATGAACACTTTGCAGGTGGTGGTCCAAAAATGTGAAAACAAATACTTGGGACTACCAACACCAGAAGGTCGAGTTTCCAAAGGCAAATTCCAGAGCCTGCAGGGTAAACTTGTGAAACGACTCATGCAAGTGGAGGAAAATCAGATGGCTCAAGGAGGACGTGAGGTTATGATCAAAGCTGTAAGACAAGCTCTAGCTACCTATGTCATGGGCGTTTATAAACTGCCCTATGGTCTGTGTGACGATCTGGACAGGATAATCAGGAATTTTTGGTGGGGAACCGAAAATGGCCAACGAAAAATGCAGTGACTGGCATGGGATATTTTGCTGAAGCCAAAAAAGACAAGGTGGTATGGGGTTCAAGGATATGCGCATGTTTAATCAAGCACTCCTGGCAAGACAAGCTTGGCGACTGATCCAGTTCCCAGATTCGCTCTATGCCCAAATTCTGAGAGCTAAGTACTACCCCAGTAGCAACCTCCTTGACACGGTGTTTACGGGTAATGGCTCTTCCACCTGGCATGCCATTGAACATGGCCTTGAATTATTGAAGAAAGGGGCCATTTGGAAAATTGGTAATGGGGCCGATGTCAGAATCTGGAGGGATCCCTGGATTCCTCGCAACCATCACTTCAAACCAATTTCCCCTAAAGGAAGATGCAGGTTAAGATGGGTTTCTGAACTCCTCAATCCGGATGGCACCTGGAATCGCCCACTGCTGGAACAGTGGTTCTACCCTGTTTATATTGAGAGGATTATCCAAATTAAAACTTCTCGAAGAAATGGTGATGCACCTGAAATCATTGCCTGGCAATGGGATGCAAAAGGACAATTTTCAGTGCGGAGCGCTTACCGATAAGGAATGGAAGAGACAGAGGGAGGAAGATAGAGGGTCATCACGTGAGAGGCCTTATGGGTATATTTCTGAATGGAATCTGATATGGCATAGCCTAGCGCCTCCAAAGGTTAAAACATTTGCCTGGAAGCTAGCTAGGGATGGCCTTGCAACGACAGCAAACATGGTGAGAAGAAAGATGATCACTGACAGCACATGTCCTATTTACGGGGCTGGCGAGGAAGACATCTTCCATGCCCTCGTCACCTGTCCCCAGGCCCATAATTTATGGGGAGCAATGAAGCAATGCTGGAATATCCCTAGTGTCAAGGAGCTGTACAGAAATGGGAAGGACTGGAATCTGCCTCTCTTAAACTTCGGTTGAGGAGCATGAAACTCAAGTCTTGATGGTCCTTATGATCCTCTGGCGATGTTGGCATGCCCATAACGAACTGACTCATGATAAGAAGACCCCTCCGGCAGAGGCTTCGAAAAGATTTCTGTGCAGCTATGTTAATAGATTTTTTTCTTTCCCCGCAGAAAGAAATATAGACTCACCTTGCATACAGGGCGTTGGGCATTACTTCGGTTGAGGAGCAGATTGTCACACTTCAAATCAAAATGTACAATGCCCTTCCCATGTAAATACTGCATACCCAAGGCGATATCCATCACAATTACTAGACGTCTGCATCTATCAAATAACCTGCATACATCAAAAAATAAGAAACTGAGACAAAAACAGTTACCGTATGAAAAGCATTATTTGGAATGAATATAACGTACTTTTTTTGCAATGCCTGTCGAACTGATCCACCATCCATGTACTCGGTGATTGTTCCGACGGACCCTTCAGGTCCATCGAGAACAACACCATAGAAGGACACCAAATTCGGATGGTGCAAGGATGCAAGGATAGAAGTTTCGTTCCAGAAATCAGTGCGCTGTTCCTCAGAAGCCCAGATCCTTTTTACAGCGACATCCGAGCCTTTCCATTTTGCATGGAAAACCGTGCCGAAGGCTCCAGACCCCAGTTCACATAACTCTTCAATGTCAGTGTGCTGAATTATCTGCACTTGCAATTCTCCAGAACCCAGTGTGACAGCATTTCTGAAAGTAGGGTCTTCCATGCCCACGCGATACCCTCCAGGTTGAGTTTTGTAGACAAAACGACCATCCATAGTCGCAGGAGAATTATCAATTTCTCCCTCACAATGGGCATGTGGCAGTGTTTTCTGGCAATGATCGGAGCTCAATGCTGGCACGGTAGCCGAGCTTACCACCACTGGAAATGTCCCCAACCTGGTCGACAATGGTGAACTTACTGTGCTTGTGACTACCGACTTCATATGAAGCAACGGAGGAACGTGTGAAAGCTGCTGCAATACCCTGTAACTGTTATCAACCGGAGTTTGCATTGGCTTTGTGAAATGAAAATTCTCCAAAACACAGTCTGGAACTGCAATAACAGGCCTGGAAGTACCAATCTGGGTACTGGGCACATACTGGCTCATTTGCACAGGCACTGTGCTTGTGCTCTGCGTATCTTCAATTGTCTGTGACGTCATATGAAGCAAAGGTGGAAGGTGTGAAAGTGGCTGCAGTACCCTGTAACTAGGATCAACCAGAGTTTGCATTGGCTTTGTGAAATGAAAATTCTCCAAAACACAGTCTGGAACTGCATAAACAGGCCTGGAAGTACCAATCTGGGTAGCAGCAGTCGCATTGGAGTTCATTCCCAGAGTACTGGGCTGGCTCATTTGCACAGGTACTGTGCTTTCCGTATCTTCAGTTGTCTGCGACTTCCGATGAAGCAAAGGAGGAAGGCGTGAAAGCGGCTGCAGTACACTGTAACTCGGGTCAACCGGAGTTTGCATTGGCTTTGTCAAATGAAGACTCTCCAAATCCTGGTCTGGACCTGCATAAACAGGCCTGGAAGTACCAATCTGGGTAGCAGCAGTCGCATTGGAGTTCATTCCCAGAGTACTGGGCTGGCTCATTTGCACAGGTACTGTGCTTTCCGTATCTTCAGTTGTCTGCGACTTCCGATGAAGCAAAGGAGGAAGGCGTGAGAGCGGCTGCAGTACACTGTAACTCGGGTCAACCAGAGTTTGCATTGGCTTTGTCAAATGAAGACTCTCCAAATCCTGGTCTGGACCTGCATAAACAGGCCTGGAAGTACCAATCTGGGTAGCAGCAGTCGCCTTGGAGTTCATTCCCCATGTATTGGGCACATACTGGCTCATTTGCACAGGCACTGTGCTTGTGCCCTGCGTATCTTCACTTGTTTCTGACTTCCGATGAAGCAAAGGAGGAAGGCCTGAAAGCGGCTGCAGTACCCTGTAACTCGGATCAACCAGAGTTTGCATTGGCCTAGTCAAATGAAGACTCTCCAAATCCTGGTCTGGACCTGCATAAACAGGCCTGGAAGTACCAATCTGGGTAGCAGCAGTCGCCTTGGAGTTCATTCCCCATGTATTGGGCACATACTGGCTCGTTTGCACAGGCACTGTGCTTGTGCCCTGCGTATCTGTCTGTGACTTCCGATGAGGAAGGCGTGAAAGCGGCTGCAGAACACTGTAAGTGGGGTTAACCGGGGTTTGCATTGGCCTTGTGAAATGAAGACTCTCCAAATCCCGGTCTGGACCTGCATAAACAGTGGATAGTTCCGTCTGTGGCGGCAAGGACGTCTGTGGTGGAAAGAACGGTGGCGGAGGTTGTGGCTGCGTCGAAGGAACCTTGGGCCACTTCTTCATGATGATGATGATGACGACGATGATCAACAAGACAACCACAAGAATCACCCCAGAGATGGAGAGAACAACTATCACTTCAGTAGATATACTTCCATTCCCATGGTCCGGAGGCGGTGAAGCCGAGACCGGGGCCGGGAATAGCGGCTGTCCAGGCATGGAATCACTCGATTATATTACACTGTCCACACAAAAACATAGGAAACATCAGAATCACTCGATTTTTGACGTAGTTCTAATTGATGAGACTACAAGTAAGCAAGTATGTAACCATGTCACAAGAACACATAATCAGATCTCCTAAAACAATTGTTTCTTGATAATTTGAAACAAACCTTCCAAGTAATCCAAGAACTTAAATACTCTTTAATGGATGAAAATCTAAGGATTTCTGGAATAGTACTGAGTTACATTTTAAAAAATAACACAAAAGTACTTCTAGTTTAGTATTGAGTTACATCAAAATTCATAGAAAATTACTTCTAGCAATATAAAAAATATAGAGAATGTTTACAGCTGGTTGTTTCCACGTTCGATTCTACACTTCCCCAAACTAAAATCTGACTAGTTAGATCCAGTAGAACTATCTCTGCAGACTGCTAAGACTTATCCCAATCTTAAAACTAAACTATACTACCTACGCTAAAATATTGAACCTCAAACACATGACAAACGACCTAACAAGTGAAGAAATCCACAAACTGACCTTCTAAATGACAAGCCAAGCAATCAACACTTCGATTCACTCGAGAAAATTTGCCCCGATCTCCTCAATTAGAAGAAAATACCCTCACCGATCCACTGGAACACATAAGCTAAGCCTGCCAGACAAAAATAAATGATGGTTCAGTAGAAATTAGAACATAAACACCAGGGAAAACAACCTCAAAACGATGGAGGAAACTCATGGACGCTAACATGAAGAGTTGAATACTTGATAAATCGTGCAGGCGACTACTTTTTTCTTTTCTTCTAAAACCACGCAGGAGAACTGCATTTGATGCACTACTAAGAAGCAAGGCAGCCTTGGGGCTAAAGTACACAACCAGAAGGAACAATCGATCGCTAGTCCTTGACTGTTCCCTTCCTGTCCCGGCACTCCAACCTGCCTGGTTCTTCTTCCTCCCTGTTTCCCCATCTCCTTCTCCAAGGGCCAACACAGCAAAGCCCTCGATGTATTTACCATCGTATGAAATCTTAATCAAATGAAGTTGAATGGACACGTACAGGACAACTATGTTCGATTCTGAATAGACAGTGGCATATTGATGTTAATAGAAATGATGTAAAGTTGTTAACATTTGTCTAGTTTTTGTTCTCTACTAGACTGTGTGTAATAGGATCTTTCTGTGTCATAAGTTAGCAGCGTCGTTCCTTCCTAGCTGCGCCACTAACGACCGGGACAACAAAAACCGAAACCAAAAAAGAAGAAAGAAGCACTGAGCATAATAACGGAGCCAAAAGAAGCAACTAGGTACATCTACAGCGGTGTTTAGAATGAAACGACCCTGCTCCTTTCTAGTGCAGGCCTAATGTAACGCGTTAGCTTGCTGAGTGACTAGCCGACTACTGCTATCCAGCTCGAATTTCTGTACATGAGCAACAAACAATTTTGCCGCGCACGCATCAGTTTCAGATCGAGTTGTAAATGTGATCCCACCCGCATTGTTAGTACAGTAGGAAAAAACGACAGGAACAAATAAATCGAGCTCGCCAGGGCAATTTTGGTGATGAAATTTGTGGCGGGGCGAGTACCCGAGATCTCAAAACGGCGGTCATCTCGAACGGCGGCGGTGACCAGTCGTCCGCGCGCGACGCCACCAGGCGCCTCGATGGGGCGCGAGGGGCGGGGCACGGCGGAGCAGCGCGCCGCGGAGGTGGAGAGGGGCCTGCGGAGACCGCCGCTGAAGGAGAGGATCGCGGCCATTTCTTTGGGTCCGCTCTCCCGGAGTCTCTGTGTGTGTGCTGATGGGTTGCTGTGAGGTGTGAGCGTCAGCTTAGATGGAGGTCAATGGAGGTGGCGGCGGGGATGGATCGAGAGGAGTGAGGAGATGATTTGCGGGATAAATGACAAGATTTGACAATGCACCGAGACAAAGCCTAATTGTCACCTACACTACTTGTTCGTGGTGCCGGCTGCCGGCTGCCGACCGCACGATCAAGATCGCGCATCTTTCTTTCTTTCTTTATTTTTTCATCCAAAAAATGGCAGAAATATGATTGTATAGTACAGCATTGAGAGGTCAGAAAGAAATAAATTCTTCCCCAGTAGTAATGACGATCGAAAAGGCACAAAAAATAAGGCGTTCATGTGCTGAAGAAATAAATCCGCTCAAGATGGAAGAAAATACGTCCTACCTTTGCCTCGCCGGAGTTGTGCCAGCTGGCCGGCGGCGATGCCTGGCTCCTTGACTCAGTCCCAGTTATTGGCTACAAGTACAAGGCAATGCCCTTTAGATGGGAATGATAGCTTTACTTCAAGGCACCGTACGTGCACAAATTGGTACATTATTCTAGACCTGTAAATACATTTAGACATGGCGGTTCCCGATCCACAACGTCTCGCTGTTTTGGGCAGGTAAATGCCTGATAATGGTGCAAACTCTTGCTTGCACACAAACTCAACTAACCGTACGTCTACGAAGTGGCGCTCGCTCTGCCTGATAAACTAGTGTCGTGTTTACCTAAGAAATAAACTAACCGGGTAGGATTGAATTTGAGATAGGGTTAGGATTTCAAATATTCTAAAGGCTCGCTCTATTCAGTTTGTAGTGCAACGTATTCTGTTGTAGAGGAATTAATCCACCCCGCTGCTGCGTCTTCAACCGTACACCTATCCCTGCCAGTTAATATCATTCGGTTAATCTCTTCTTTTTTCAACTACAAATTTTAGGTTTTGTTCAACACGTTTCGTCTTCTCACATCGATATTTCTTTACTAGTATTAAGAGCAAACTGGTGAATGTCTGGTGTCACACTTTCATTTAAAGACAAGAATACCCCCGGTAACTATCGTCGTCTCCTGCTCCTTAATATCCTTCATTAACTAACCAATCAGAACCCACGTTATTCTCCAACTTCCAACAAAAAAAAGCAACCACGTACAATTTGTGCCTCGTCCTCTTCCTTCTTCTCGCACAGCTAGAGAAAACCATTTGTAACCCCTGCAGATCATTCCCCCTGGTGCCACCACCACCACCGTTGTCTCTGTGTGCCGACTCATGTACCGCTTTCTCCATTGATCCATTCCCACGCCACTTGTCCCATCCACCATTGTCAACGGACAACCGCCGTGCAGCTCCATCGACATGGAAACTGCGGACGGTCGATCGCGCCTTTGTCATGCTTGTCTAGTTTTCGGCCATCCTTCGTTGGCTCTGTCGCTTCTCGCCGTTAATCCAGTGGCAGCCAGAGTGTGTCGGCTCCTACACCGGTGCCGGCCAAGGTATTGCAAGAGTCTTAGATTGAGGGAGTAATATGCATTCAAAATCCCTGATGTAAAAGAGGACCTTATATGCTTGTATTCCGTGCATTTATGTTAAAGACATTCGTGAATAACTGTATGTGAAAGGGATTTGGCCAGATCAACAGAGACGGATCTAGATAATATACTACGATTGGACCTCCTTCAAGTTTTTTGCTTTCTTTATTTTGTGTAGTGTTTGTTTTTTAGGGGGTTGGCGTGTAATCTCTGCATTCCGTTGTGCTTTTCTTTTTAGCGACATTCTATTGTGTTAGGGATGGGAACTGCTGGAGGGGCAAGAATTTGAAGTTTTTGAGCTTCTATATTGGTCAATAATTAAGTGATACAATATTGGCTAAGGATTCCATGTGAATAATTATGCCTCAAGATTATTTTTATGAATTGAACATTGAACAATTTATGAAAAAAAATTGAATGATATTTCTGAATTCTTGTCCGGCTTGCTTGTGGAAAAATAGCCTATGAATGTCAATTTGTAAGCAGATGGATGGATATAGCCCTCAACAAGTTGGGTTATGGGCTCGTTCGTGTGAGAAAGTAAGTTGCTACTGGATCTGTTACTAGCATTTTCTCTCTTACATGTTCATTTCTCTTTCAACTTACCGTCAGAAATATATGTTATTGCTAATAAATTATTGTCGTTTATTAACTAATGTCTAGAAATAAAAGATTGTTCGCTTAACTGATCATGTCTTAGACTAAAACCACTAAGAGGCACATATATATAGACACTGGTTACTTCGCTCGTGACTTGTGAGAAAATGGTTTGTTAACAATCCTATATATAATTATGTAGAGTAGTATAACATTTCAGTTGACTGCACCAAATCGTGGGGTATGGCTGGTTTGAATTATCCATGTGGACGGCATATATAGCTAGCTCAGAGAATCTTGGCCTCCATCGCCATCTTGTCCATCACGGTATCAGTGAGGCCCCGTTGAGAGAATTTAGTCTACGGCTCCGCGCGCGCGCGTGGGCCAGCTGGTTGAGGCCCCGTTGCAACAGCAAGGGAGGGTGTTGTTTGAGGATATCGTGGATGGGGTATCTACTGCCCGCAATTGTCTGATTTGTACTACGTAAGTATATCAGAAGAAATGACAAGGTAGCACCTCTTATTATTTTGCCTTTTTTTTTAACCCTTCGATCGTTGCTTGATTGATTCTTTTCATCTACAATGCACATATACAACAGTTTCGGTTTGTCATCGTTGCTCTATCTTATATTACCAGCCAATGTATGATTGCTTCAAATGATTTCTCTATTATGCCGTGTTCCTTTATTTGGCTTGATGACCTTTCAGTTAGCATGAAAAGGCGGCATATAAAATCGAGAGATGTTTGTCAAGGTATGAAATCTACTTGATTAATTTGTTTCCAGATTTGTTGTTAGTAAAAAAAATGTTTTTTATGCTTTGACTGATTAAGTTCCGATTATCGAAAAACATGGCAGTCTATATCAGTCAAGTTGTAACTGAACACTTTTGTTCACCATACTATGTCTTTATATGCAAGCTACCCTTTAAGATGCGAGACTTTCATTCTTTAATTTAGGATATTTTCGTAGAGTAAATTAAAATCTTGTTTTTTGTGAAAAGTGGTATGTGGCACAAATCTTATATTGCATTGTAAGTAGGATATTATGAAAATGAACTAACAATGTACTTTGACCTAACTTAAGATGATATAATGGTCCATCCCTTTCCAACTCTCAATACCCGAGATGAGCCTTCTCAAGTCTTTTGTTTAGTGGTTTCCTTTCTTCTAAACATTTTAGCTATATCAGATGAAAAAAAAAATGAGGTGTGAATTTAAGAAAGAATGTTTATATATTGGGTGCAAATATAATAATTACTCCATTGACTGAAAGTGGTTGCTTTACTGTGGTAACAAGGGTGAAGATGAGGACGACATGCATTCATCGCCTCCGTTTGTTGACCACCGGTCCGTCACTAACGGGTACGGTGCACTCCACCAGGCGGCAGCCAATGAGCTGGTGGGCGATGTTGAGGTGCTCCTCGATTTGAAAGCCCCAGAGGATGCATGTACTGTACTCAAACCGGCTCTATGTTTTACAGTTTTCTTTACATTCATCATTCGTGCACATATGGGAACCAAGACATTTCATGTAGCTGCTAATTTTAGTATTATTTGTAAATTTGGGTTCACTATTGGTCCAAAAAAAATCTTGATCTCACTGTGGACAATGATTTTTTCTACATGGCTGTGCGTATAGTGGCATGCGAGGAGGATACACTATTTGATCGAGCCTCCTATGCGCAACATGGACTTAAGATTTTATGTGAGTTATTGTAATCACACTTTTGGCTACCCCATTGTAATCGTTTTCATCACCATCAATCAAGAGCATACAAGCAGAAGTAAGGGTTTTACCTCCTCGAGGGTCCCGAACCTGGGTAAATCGTGCCCCTTTTTTGCTTGTCGAACGATGTCTAGCGCTAACTTGCAGGTTTCACCTAACCCTAAGCCCCGAATGGTGGGCACTGCCGAGGAGCCACCTCGTAATCGTGGACGCAAGTGACTACGCGAATGTTGTTGACTAAAGTACTTGAGTTGTTGTAGACGTGCTTTTGATATCGATGTCGAGGTATCCAAGCATGATGTAGTTGTGGTCGAGTTTGTTTTGGTCGGTGTAGCCGCTAGCCGGAGGAGCAAAAAAAATGCGCAATTTATGTCGTAGGGGTTTTCCATCTCCCGGTCGTAGATTTTTGTGCGGCTGCGGCAAAGGATCTACGGCGGCAGGGTTTGGTGTCATATTGCGGTGGCAGGTTTTCATTCGGCGATGGCAGGGTTTCTGCGACGGGCTTTTGGTTTTTGGCGGCGTGCGGCGACTCGCGTGGGAGCGGCGGCGACTCGCATGGAAGCGGTAGCGGATGACGGGTTTTGGTTTTTTGGCAGCGGTGAATTTTAACCATGTTAGACCTTTATAATTATTTGTAATAAAGGCGAAGTAGAACTCCGTGGAGATCTTGTAGCAGCTTGATGAAGTTGTATACCTTAATGTAGTTGTTATTTTGGAGTCGGTAAAGTTAGCGCGCGGAGTGGAGTTTTCACCGTTGTATTGTCGTAAATTGCACCCCGAAAGCCAGTTAGAGCACCTCTAATGGCTGCCCTATAATACAAGTGCCCTATAAGTTCAAAACAGATGCCCTTTAATTTTATTGGTTTTATAGGGCACCTCAGGTTTTTATGGTTGCCCCATAATAGGGCACGCCGGCTGCAGCAGTTTGCGTGCGGCAGAGCGGAGATGTAGCGGCCTTAACGGAGACGGCGTCGCAAGGGCTCTGCAGGCCGACGCTCGTTAGAGAGGCCCTCCGGGAGACAGAAACCGCTAGCCCTGACTCCAAATCGACCGGCGGCGATGTTGAATCGAGCTCCACAGCAACGATGCCGTTGGGGCGCGATTTGCACCGAAGCGAGGCCGGCGGCGCCCATGACAGCTAGGGAGAGGGAGGAAAAGTTGCGCGCGTGGCTTCTTGCCGCCGGCGGCACCTAATTTCTGCCCGCCATGGTCGGCGGCAGCAAAATCATGGTGGCGGGCAGCGGCGCCGTCGGGGCCGATTCATGTCGGAGAGAGGCCGGCGGCGCCCATAACAGCTAGGTGGACGGCGGCGGCCAAATCACGCTGGTGTGCAGCGTATGGGAAGCGCGTGAAGTTTCAGCTTAGCGGTTAGGCTCTGCCACGTAGGATTATGAATTATAGGTCTAACACTCGTGTGCCTAAAAGATAGGTAGGAGGGTGTGTTCTTTTGGGCTTGCCCAATAAAGTTTTAGGCCAAGCGTAAGGCAGTCACGGAAGACATATTTTTTCGTTTTTGTGTGCCCTAGCTATGTGATAGTTTTTATCGGTACCTATGATGTATGGCTGCCGTTGGACAGGCCGGGTATACCCACACCAAAATTTCCCCATACCCATTTAACATGATATTATCCATATCCAAAAAAAACTGGATATTACCCATCGGGTGCTGGTTATCCACGTACTGGGTAAAGCAATCTGCAGCACTTCGGCACTTCCTGCTCTGATCCAGTATCACACATACAGATACAGAGACCGCGCTTCGTCCGGTCGCGCACTCGTCACAAAACACTGCACCTTCATTCGGCAGCAGTCAGCAGCGTACTGAGGAGATGTTCGTGTCAGCGACAGCGAGAGGAAGGCGTTCGTGGCGAGCATGAATAGGCGGTATCCGCGTCGGCGATAAGGGCGCCGACCTCACTCCCGAAGAATCCGGCGATCGACGGAACCAGCACCCAGAAGCTCTTCTTGCTCGCTCACACGAGGACCATGACACACACCCGACGGCCACTGGGAAGTCTCCTCCATCCGAAGAAAGCTGCGCTGCACCCGGGCTTCTACCCGGCGACACATGCATCACCGCTGCACCCATCGGAAGAACACGCCATCGTCCCCGCCGGCCGATCGATGTGCTTTCCTTGCCGATGAAGATCACCACTTCGGCGCGCGACAACATTCTGGACAGCGCGGGCATGGACACGCGTGCGAGGTGAAACCCAGGAGGTCCCGTGCGTGGCGAGGAGCGTGGGATTTAATTTGCGCCGCGCAGCAGCCGCTCCCGACCTCCCGTCCGTGTTGGCAAACGTGAAGACGGTCTGCGAGAGCTTGCCGTTGAGCAGCGCAAAGAAGAGCAGAACGAAGAGGGCAGCGACCGGGCTGAAGCAGTGGTATTCGTCGGAGAACTCCACCCTCAGGACCTTCCCCAAGGAAGCAAGGACCACATCGCCACCACCAACCCCTGCGGCGACCTTATGGACGGCCACGACGCTAGCTGTCGACATGTCGAGCTTCTTCCACCAGCAGCCCTACATGCCTGATGCCGTGCCAGTGATGGTGGCGTCGCAGGAGGCGCCGATGGCGGTGTACATGCACGAGCTGCCGCGGCAAGAGGACGACACTTCCGCCCACCGCGATGGCAGTAGCTGCTGAAGAGCTCGATGCGCCCCAGGGACAGCATCAAGGGCCGGAGGTATGTATCGGGATTGACGTCTTCCGGTACGCCGATGACGCACCTCCGCGTTGATCGAGCCACAACGGCAGCGGAACGGCCGGCGCGCCCGTGGCGCAGACGACCGCGGGCTTGAACGAGACTAGTGTACAACTCGCCGGCGACCCGCGGACGGAGAGAGCAGCCGCAGATTCCTTCGCGAGCTAAGATAGGGATGGACCATGGACGGATTGTTTCTAACTACTAGTACAATGCCCGCACCCACACCACACTGCATCAACACAGCGGATTCAACCCGCGGGTTCGGCCCGTGGGTTTGCTCAACTCGCTGCGCTGTGGTTCCTCACGCTTGGAGTGAACGCGCATTGAGCAAGGCACTGGCTGCTAGCACGCTACTAGCTAGGATCGATCATTTTTCTTATAAACAGCTTGCAAACGCTCATTTCCAACGTTCTGATACATCCAAATAAATTATTTAACACTATAGAAAATAGAAAAGGGAATAGGCACCAAAAGGCACGCATTTGCTCCCAGTAGCTCACATAGTCTAGCTCCTAAAAATTGCATTATTGCTAAGACACTAAGAAACATGAAGTATGTGCATCTACATTCCTGGAGTACATATGCTGGTAATGGGTGTGATTCCACAATATTTAACACTGGGAACTAATTGATAAGCTAAATTAAAACCAAATTTACCTTCAACTTAACATAATTAATACCATAGCACTGATAAGTAACAATACGATAATGATGGTTCCGAATTAATTCCGGACACTGAGAGTGATAAGTACCAAACACAACACTTTCAGTCTATACTCATTAGCACAAATATATGAGATCAAGTCAAATATATACTCATGCGCTCAAGCATCCATGCCCATTAGAGTACTCACTGCAAATTTTACTAGACAGGGTATCGAGAGAAACATGTATAAGATTTCATGTCAAAATAAGTTAGAAATATAGTACTACTTGGAGAGTATTCTGCAATATATACAGCCTGTGAATAAACTTGAGAGTAACCAGACTAGAGAAGTTTTGTCTCCACACGCTGAAACCAAAATAAACAGAATGACTCCACTCAAGATAACAGACCAGACGTGAACCAGTACTGGTCAGTTCGTCAAGCGCGCAGTCAACTACATCCATCTGTGCGCTCTTGAATAGATTTCACGAACAACCCAGTGCAAGATCAATCCTACTGCACTATACTATTGTTTGTCAAAATAAGGAATAGCATGTTAAATTATGTATGCTGCAGTATACCAAAACTGAATTTTGACAAACAATAAATTCTATAGCCATCAATCAGCATAAATTATGCCAAGAAACTCAAGAAGAGGAAGGAGGCCTCGTAGAAAGGGGGGTCGGTGGCGAACAAGCCGCCGTCCCAGGTGGCCTCCGCCGCGTGCGTGGAGGACAACGGGCTGACGACACCGCAGACGGAGGAGGATCTGCGGGAGATGTACAGGCTGTGGCTGGACCATGGACGGATTGTTTCTAATTAGCGTTCTTGGATTCTACTCAAACACAGCCCGTAGGGTAAGGTGGGTAATCCACGGATAACAGCCTATTATCCTACCCATGCCCGAACAAAAATGGGGAAATATTTTTATACCCATACCCTGCCCAAAAGAATGGGTATGGATTTGGGTGTGAGTTATGGATAATTATCAGGTATACTATGATGCACTAGTTGAATGCCCGTGCGTTGCTACGGCTTTTATTTTTTCTCGCAACATCTATACTTGATCAAGTGTGGCATAAAATATTCCTGAGCTCAAAAACATCATGCACAATAATACTTGTCATTATTACACAAAATAACATCATGTACCT
Source organism: Lolium rigidum (assembly GCF_022539505.1). Lineage (NCBI taxonomy): Eukaryota > Viridiplantae > Streptophyta > Magnoliopsida > Poales > Poaceae > Lolium > Lolium rigidum. The sequence continues at coordinate 156,602,695 of NC_061509.1, read as the reverse complement.
TGACGATGGGGTATGCAGAGATCACCCATGGATGGCATGCATGCAAGAGTATATATATAGCACACAAGGACAATATCTTGAGAATTGGTGAACCATGTCTGGAGTTTTAAAGAAGGTCAGGAATTTATAATTGTGTCCCTCACTCACCATGGTCGACTCCGTGTGGCATCCATTTCATATGAAACATAAAATCATGCAATCTCGAAAAAATAAAGTTAACTCGTGCTTACTAAATGAACTTTTTGCATGCAAGCTATCTATCAAGAAAGGATCACAAGTTGCAAGTCAGTGTAATCATCTCAAGGTTGTAGGAAATATGTGTCCTACAACTTTATTCAAATTTAACGATATTATATATATTTAGGAAACCTCATATGGAATCATACGTGTCCTTGCACATGGAATTATATATACTTGTTGTAATATACTTAGTGCATTGTCATGCCTAAGGAAGCTGGTCGATTATCAATGGAATACAATATATTGTGTACATATATTGGAAAGACTACCCGGGTACGTTGATAATTGGAAGGAACTAGGTCATGGTTAGATTACAGCCCTAATGTCGACCTGCATGATTATGGAATTGAAACATGATCATGACGCATTGCTCACAAGTGCGTGTTTCGGGACTTAACGGGTAGAATCCGCTAACAGACAAATTATATCATGGTTGGTAGTTTGGTCTGGACTCTATCTCGGAAACTAGTTTAAAACACTAGGAATCTTATCTGTATAAGAGGTGGACTCTTTGGAAACACAGTATAAGAAGGTCCCTATCCCCTAGCCTCAGATATGCGAATTGTGAGCGGCACCACGGAAATGCGCAGAGGAATAGGGGATAGACCACAAATCTAATTTCTAACATTGGTATCAGAGCCGAAGGTGATCTCGTCCCCGCCCACCGTCCAACTCTGCCGTGGTGATCATCTCCGCGATCTGCTGCTACATATCACGTCTACGCGTTGCTTCGCCAGATTGCACGGTCGGGGACGGAATTCAGATAAGATCTGCTGCGTACTTTTGGTGTTTCGCTACTAGCCACCGGTCTTCTCCGGCTTCCGCTGTGAATTGGCCCCGTCGTGTGGATTAATTGCTGATTGGTTCTGCTCCGATGTCCGCTGCGCCAAGACGTCTCCGCTCCCGATGCTAAATCCATTGGCCACCGATCAAGATTACCCGGCGCTGCGCGTTCCGGACCACGCGTGTTTGTTCACCAAATTCGGTGCCGACGTGCTGACCTATGTTGCGAGCGTACGACAAGTCTCTCAAGGTCTTAGAGCAAGTTTAATAGTATAGTCAGCTGCTGGCTATAAGCCATGTGCCATGTCATTTGTAGCTAACATAGAGCTAACATGTATAATAGTGAGCTATAATCATGTACTACTTTATCAATGGATGACCCACATTTCACTCTCACAAAGTGCCTAGGAGACGCGTGCTTGGAACTTGGCTCTGCACGTGAGCCCACTCCTCTTCTCTCTCCTCCTCTCTCTCCTCCAACTAAGCATGAATATATTATTTTAATCCTTATAGCCAGCTGACTAGGACTTATTATACTTGCTCTTAATCGATTTGGAAAGTAGAGCAGCCCTGTTTCCCTGCACACACGGATATCGAGGAAATCACCGGGGGGTCGAGGAAGAACGTCGAATCAAGGTTGCCGCGCGCCTGACTTCGAGTTCGATGGCCGCCCCACCTGGCGCCCACTCTGCCGGGCTCTGTGCTATGTGCTCTCTCTACGCCCCGTCCAGCTCGTGCCTCTTGTTGCGATCTCCGATTGTGGAGCACGCGATGTCCCAGTCTAACAAGAAACTCGGCCTCAGGTTTTGAGCATCGTGGTGCCCTCGACCTGGCGCGCGCGATTTGTTCATCTGCAATTCAGCGACTACACGGATTATGCTCTGAAGTTTTACCTTCGACCCGACATCCATGACAAGCTTCAACAAGTGCTCTGAAGTGTCAATCTCACGTAAGGAAAAGCTACGCCACGGACTTGCCGATGCAAGGGCGCAAGGCATATTCACGCGTGTTTTGTGACATCAAGCTGGAAGCTAATCAACGGGAGCTGTTAATAGCAAACTACTACTTTCATTATGGCTGCGTGCTGACCAATGAAACAAGGCGTCAAATAGTTGTTAGAGAAGGCATGATTAGTATAGTGCGACGCTGACGAAGGAAAATTTGTTATCGGAATTCTTCATCCGGAAACTATGTCATTGGATATCTACGGGGCCCATGCCGGAACCCACTGATCTGCACCGGAATTTAACCGCTGGGAAGAACATCTATCTGCTGCATTTTGCTATGCCAATTGCACGCGTCATGGCTGGAAGAACCACGCGCCTTACACACACGTGCCATCAGAGTGTTAATCCACTGCATGTACAGATAAGGAAAAGGATATGTACTTGGAAGGATTTCAGTCTCCACGTGTAGCAAGAAATTTAGAAGGACTTCATATGTTTTGCACAAAGGAAATTCTGCAGGAAACTAATTGACTTAATCTGGGATTTTTTTTATGAGGTTTTCTATTAATACGTGTCACCTATTTTGGAGGAATACGGAAATCACTCCATGGACAGGGAAATCAACTTGTTGCTCAACGGTATGTCCATTGTTATTGTTTTGGCTAAATATTTGTTTGGAATTAATGCTCCATATAGTTTGAATTTTGCATGTACATCATAATTTGATGGAATAAAATGTGCGTATACTCATGCAATGTTAAATCTCATGAACTGTGGATTTGGAAAACTATGCAATCAAACTCCTTTGGTGGAGGAAAACTAATTATTGTTAGGACACTATATTCACCTATAGTGGGAAGAAAATTATGTTATAGTTCACTATTGGAATTGGAAATTATCTTATTTAACTCCCTCGTGGAGGAAAAGTATTATTATTTTTTGTAGGACACTATATTCACTACAATGAAAAGGAAAGTGAGTTATAGTTATCTATGAGATTCTATTAATTGTGACAAATATGTGGAGAAGAAACAGTGAAAATACTGCTCACTGGAAATTAGTGCATTATTGATTTTGACACAATGGTCTTCATTGTTTTTGATGTTCCATCGGAAGTTGTTTACCAAATTATTTATTGGGTGAAGAAAACTCCATATGGAGGAATACTAATGGTAGGAAAACATGCTCGGAATTTTATTGGTAATATATTCACGACTTGGTCATATATCAAGGAACAAAATTAAGTGACTCATTCATTGTGGAATTCTATACTTAAGTGGGAGGACTATCAGTTATGGATTCAGTTCTTTCATTGCAGCATTTGAGTGGGAGGATTATGATACTTCGTCATCATGGTTTTATGGTATTTCTTGATACTCCCACTAAAGGTCAAACTCTTTATTTTATGATTGTACTATATGGTTATTTATATGTTCTACATACAAGTCGGAAGGTCTTTATTGTTTCATTACGGACATCTCATACTGAAGTGGAAAATCAGTTCACCAAAGGAATCAAAGGTTTGTGAACTGATTCGTGGGGGGAGTACACTTCAGGAATTAATGGAATTTATATATGAGCATGGAATTATTCACAATTGTACTATGGCATTTACTCCACGGTTGAATGGAGGAATCTAACACTTTGTTTTTACTTGAATATTTGGAAAAGGAATTACCTACTGCTATTAGTTCAACATTTGATTATTTCTCACGGTCACTGGTAATATTTAGTGTACTGGAAGGTAATTTTTCTTTATGTTTGACAGTATCGATATGATATGCTATATTACTACAAAAAGTAGAAATACACTATCTTTTATAAAGGTTGGAATTACTAGCAATTATATCATGCTGGAATCTCATGTGGAATACTATTATCTCACTAGGAAAACACATGCTACGCTCCCAATACTAGAATGCTTAGGAAAAGTGGGAGGAATCTACTAGAAACATCATGTCTATGTTATTATTATTATTTTTCTTGTGGAAGCCACTCTATATTTTAGAGGAACGCTAAGCTCAAATGAATGACTTGAAATTGCCACTATTGACATCTATTGGTGGAAGAAACAAGGGAAATAATAAACTCATTGAGTAAGCATAAAGTATGGGAACTTGTTATCTTACCAAACAACTAAAAGCCCATTGTTTGTATGTGTATTTTTTTTTCATTGAAATTTAGCCCATTGAAATATTCTAGTGTCATTTGGTTACTCAATTATTTACACAAAGGGATTTTTGCTTTGTGGAAACTCTATCTCCTGGAATACATGGGAAGAGGAAGTCAAGATACGGTTAGCTAATTTTATAAACTATTTATTGTCTTACAACAAGCTTCACATCAATGGAATAGCATGTCATATTGTTATGTACATGGAGGAAGACGGTCATCTACAAAGGTACTCGTAATCTATTCTGCATTATATATGTTAGTTATAATGAAGTCACATTGATGGAAGTGAAAGCTTGGTTATCTTCTAACTACCGACGAAACATTGTTTTGTGGCAAATTGAAAACCTACGAAACTACCTTGCGTAAAGGGAATCATACTCAGGGAGGAATTGTGTTTAACTCTTGAGGAAAAGGAAATAAAATGGTGTTGGATTTTTTATCTATTATCATTATAGAACGATACCATTACTTCTGGAATTTACCACTGCATCTACAAAGAGGAAAGAAAACCTTCTTGTTAAGGGAACTAGATGACCCGTTGCGCTATCGCGCAAGTGCAAATGAAAGCGTATTAATATGTCAATGGATGCTGACCTATAGGACGGTAATTTAATAAATAATTTGTTTCGGTGCTTTAATCTATATTTTTGGTGATTGTTCATGTCTTGAGTTGCTATATACGCATCAAATATGGCGTTTATTTCTTATCCCTATAAATTTTACAGAATTATACAGGATGTTTCATACCAAAATAGTTGTAAGACGATCTTTCATGTATTGGTCATTCAAAGTTAATGCGGAGAGTATTCACGGTTCTACTATATTTGCCTTCCATTTTTGCCATGAGATTTTGTTTTCCCATTTCCTGGTATTGTCCATTGATATTAAATATTTCACAATTTCTATAACATGTCAGGCTTTACCGGAACCACATTGGTTAGCAACGTATGCTATAAAACTAAATCATCAATCTATCACGTGGATGTCTGCACATTATGAAGTTTTGTTAGAAATAATCCGAAATAAGCAATGACTAAACCGAAACTCAGCATTGATTCAAGATGAAAAACCGTGCATCTTCCTCAAATCACGCATGTGATAAACAACCATGTCAAGATGTACCTGCCATTTTGATTCAAGATGTACTTGCCATTTTGATTCAAGATGTACATGCCAAGCTAGGTGTACATCCCACTGCCAAAACCAAAATCTCAGCCAAAAATGGGCCCGGAGTCGTTAATTACAACTTCTACACAGGATAAACTGTGACAAATAACTATTCTGCAAACAACATTTTTACTACTGTGGTAAACCATAGAAGATAATGCCTGAAACATCACGAGATAGTTAAGTTTGTGCTAAATAAGAGAGAACTACAGTTTAGAGAATACCACATGCACAAACATGGAATCCCTTTTCTTCATAGAGCATGGCAAGGACATATACCATCTTGTTTATAGAAGGTCTGCCAGCAAAAATCAACAAGTAAAATCAAAAGGAACAGTACATATGATAAGCTACCAAGCAAGATCATCTATCTTGTCTAACTGAACACCATTCCATCTAGCCTGGATAGTGCACAAAAATCTGAAACTCGTATATTAGCAGCCTTAGGATAAAATTACAGAGCACATGGCCATATAATTCTGAAACTCATACCAGTTTACATCTTCTCTGAAATTTAACAACCTCACAAGTTCTGATTCCTGAACACTACAACTCGACCGACTACAAAATCCGGTCGAATCCGGTCGATCTCGAGTGGAATCTCAAGCGCACGCCCCCCTGCGCCGGTGACAGTATCAGCTTGCCCAAGGCTGCGAGGCAGCGCTGAAGCGGCCCGGCCGCGCGTCCGTCTCGTGTCCAAGGAGTACATCCTGAGTCGCGTCTTCTCATCTATGGAACTAAAAAACGGAAACATCTAACAACCTTAGATGCATGCCACATATCAGCCATTTTATTTTGTGCTCAGGTTCCTTATATGTCAAATACACTGTAATAAATACCGTCAGGTAACTTTTGCTGAAGAAATATCACTTCATGCACAACTTAGGTATGAACTGTAATATATATAACACTGACATATATACATACTTTCGAGACACTGTCATGCGAGTATTTTTCCTTGAGAACACCTAATGTAGCATGAAGACCTGAAACGTAAGTGAGTGAGCACAACAAGCAGGTCTTATTACACACAAAATATGAAAGTTAATAATTCTGCCAGGACATCTTGCCCTTTATAAATTATGCTGCATCTTAAAATTCCGAAGGGTTAATTCATGATCACACACAAATTGTTCACTGAACCTAACATAGAAGAGTAACAACCATGTGTCGTCAGGTTGTTCAATGAACCTAAAATGGAAGAGTAAGAACCCTATGTCAGCTGGATTAAATCTGCAGTACATATTGCATCAAAGTTATGATAATATCTATGACTTTATGCCAAAAAGAGGGAGGCTGGGGTCAAGGGGAAATGTGAGGGCCCAGCTAGGACAAAATGTTAAGTATGACTAAAAGCATAACGAGCATAGTGCAGATTCTTCAAACGGAAATACATTTGTACACCCAAACATGAGTGTGGGTGTACTCTTTGCTGTTGGATCGTTGGAGATTCGTGCAAGATGCCATGTGAGAGAAGCCATTTTCATCTATTTCCTCCATTTTCTGGAAAGGTAGTAGGTCCCATGTACAGGGGCAAAAGCCACCCCGCTGCTGCTTTTCCTCTCTCCCGACAAGGCATATCATTGATAAACACATCTAAGACATGGATGATATTACACATCACAAGTATCCAGTACAAGAATGATTTCCTTCCTTAAATGTCATCAGCTAACAAGGATCCCAAAATAAACACCTGAACTACTTTGATAACTTGGTACTGAACGAGAGGAAGGCATTGCTAACTGGCAATTAAAACACTAACTGACGATAAACTCCTGCGTGACGACCAAATAAGAATCAAAGGAGCCGAGCCCAGACGCGTCGCAGCATGATGCTCCAAACGCCTTCGTCGCCAAAACGTTGACGGTGGCTAAGCACCTCGTCGACGCTTGGTACCCAACATATGAAGAAGAGTTGCCGTCCTCAAGCTGTACAATCACACAGCTGCAAGCTCGACGCCACCGGCGCCCATGTTCTCCGCCACATGCTCCTCCTCGACGACATGGCCGGCAACAACCTGCGTTTTTTGCTGTTGTTGAAACCCAGACACTGTATGGACTCGAAAATAGCTTGGGTTTCCAGATTACAATCGATGGAGAATCGAACTCACCTCGTCATGTACAAAGATCACGATCCCTTCGTTCTCCTCCCCATCGGCAGGGTATGCTTCTTCAGCATCGCCATGGCCATCGTATCCAATGCTGGGTTTCACGTAACCTGAATCCCCATGTCCGATCTAAAGTCAGAAAATTAGCATAGACAGGTAGACAGAAGAGATGTATCCCAACGTCTTATTTTTTTGGATGGTTGCTAGACTGAGAAAATTAGCAATTACATAAGAGATTCGTACTGTTTTTTGCCTATTTACTTTTTCTAAGTGGAACCAGTGTAGCAAGTTGAGCTACAGAGACAGAAAATGGAAAACTGATTGCTAGTTTTCTTTGCATTGACAGATTGCTAGTGTTCTTTGCATGGACAGAATAGATTGCTAGTGTTCTTTGCATTGACAGAATAGATTGCTAGTGTTCTTTTCATAGATAGAATAGATTGCTGGTGTTCTTTGCATAGACAGAATAGATTGCTAGTGTTCTTTGCATTGATAGAATATAAAGCATTGACAGAATAGATTGCTAGATGCCGCTGCCCAATTTTATATTCTATATTGAAGACCTGTGCGCCTTTGTTTTGTGAACTAATCAATCAACTTGGAAACAAATATGCAAGAATTATACCATCAACCTGGAAACAATTCGGGACTCACGTCATGGAAATAATCTGATACAAAAACCATATGCTACAAATCCTAGGTGAAAGAGAGAAGATAAGAGGTATAGAATACTGCACATTTGGATCCAAAATTAATGAATCTGGAAAACATGAGAAACCACATTCGGATTTGTCCCAAAAATATGCATAGACAAACAAATGTGCAGCATCAGAAATTCCACAGGGAAAAGATGGTCAACTTGTACATGCGACTGCGAACGCATGCTACATGAAAGAAAAACATAGTACTCAAGTAGTTTTTCTCAGTAAATGGAAGAAAAAATTAGTGTGCATGTGATGCATGGAACATGAAGATGAAAGCTGAACAACAACTACTGGATCTGGGTCGAACCGGAACACATCGCGAACAACAGATTCCCTCCAGATACATGACCAAAGTACCAGGACCAGCAGCAAAAGTGGAAGCAAGTCTAGATCGTAAAAGAAACCAAATCCGATCGAAAAATAAATGCGAAGAGCAAACCAGGCTCCAGGTCATCACCTCCCTTCCTACCTCCGCCCCCTGCTTCTCTTCCGGATGCAGACCGCGTCCATAGTCCCTTCTCGCGCGAGCCACCTCCCCAGTACCTTCTCGCCCGAGCCGGCGAGCCGCCTCCCTTTGCGCGCGAGAAGCTGCTTCCCGGCGTCAAACGTCGTGGGATCTCTTCCCGGCGTCAAATGTCGGAGTAATTTCGGAGCAGATGGCGCTAGGCCACGCCTGGTGAAGTGGAGCTCTCAGGCCTCCCGGTCCAGACCACCCATGCGTGGGTGTACAAAATCCACACTCTTCTTCAAAAAGAGATGTAATAAAATATATTAATGCCTATGCAAGCAATCCATCCTATGAAGCACCTCAATAACAAACACACGGTCGCAAACCATCCTAAACCCAAGGCCTAATGCGGGTTGTGTACATATAATTTCAAGCTCAGATATGTCACAAACAAATTTGCACAGTTACTTGTTTATGATTAATTACCTCGTTTGAAGATATGGTATCTACAACTACCTGCTTGTGTCTGATCTGAGCGGACTGCACCACCAGCGCACGGGACGCAGAGGCCACATCAGTAAGTAAACCCGATGATGTCTTGCTCCCTTAAATCAGATTGTGAGAACCATTTTCTTAAAAAATAGAAAAGAAGGGACATGATGCGTTTTCTAGTAGAGCCATAACACTTAATTAAGATGCACAGGGACAACAATAATAGGGACATAACACTTAATTCAGATGCTAAATAAATAAGTACCAAGAAGAAGGACAATCATGGCAAAGGCTTGCATTATGTAGAAATGAAGATTTTCTTAATCTACATGCACTACTTTTATTTCAGTATACTAATGTAATAGTATCAATGAATTATAAAGAGCAAATAAAATCGGTAAAAGAATTATAGGTCATATATTCATAACGCATGTAGAAGGTAATCTCTAGTAATATGGATTGAGTTGGAATCTACATCAAATGAAGTAAATATAATTATGCATGTCAAGTACAGTACTGCTCCAAAATACTCTACATGTCAAGACGGGTGAAATATCCGAGTGGTCTACTTTCCAAAAGAAAAACGTGAGGCAAATGGATGATTCATACGCTAACCACCATGTTCATGCATCATATACGAATTAGAAGGACACATTGGTACACTTCTCAAAGTATTAATGCATGAATGGGTAATCAAATTCTTAAATACGGCCTAGTGTACATCAATAAATTAGATTTGCGTCCAGCTTTCAAAATATAAAGCCACCGATTTGTTTTCCAATGTTTGCCGCTTAGAGTCCATAACTTTGAAACATTTAACGATGTATTTGCTGCTGGAGATAAATTGGGGAATGCAACATAAGCCTTTCCCACAGCGAATCACTATTTTATTGTACATAGCAGTTTAACCTAAAATCTAACCATGTAGGGGAAAGAAGATAGCATGGATTGTCACAATCACTATAGAAACAATCAAGACCGAAACAAGGATAAAAAAACAAAAAAAGAAGGAACAAAGCTTTCTCACCTCACCATGCCATCAAGAACTCACGCCAAGCCCCGGCAGCCACCCTCCAGTACGCTTCCCTGCCTGCAGCCTGAAGAGAGGAGATGTAGAATTTGAGAAAAAACTATTGTGTGGACACAACAAAGCATAAGACACACGGAAAGAGAGGTGTGGAAGATGTGATTTCTTGTACCATCCATGGACAATATTAACATAAATGCCGCATGTAATCGCAAGTGGTAAGATGCTGAGAACCTACCTGCTAGAAGAATCATACTCCTGTATACTCATCTCAGACTTCAGTGGAGTAATACTTTGCAGGCATCTCCATTTTAACGAAAGAAAGGACCAAATCTACAAAATAAGAGAGACAAAAATAAGTAAACATATAATACTTTGTTTCCTAAACAAAAAAATACAGTCCTGAAAATAAGATAATTTATGGCCTAGTCAAGAGACATTGTGCTGCCTATCAATATTACAAAGCCATAAGAAATGGTTCACATGGCAAGACTGACCAGGTGCTCAAAATAGTCCTAGAATGGCACACTTAGAAATATAGACAAAAAATGAAAGAATATAAAGACTCTATATAATGCTAACGAAAAATGTGAAGAACCAACAGTTAGTGTACAGTTTTTTAGTGCCGAACTAAACTAAATACAAAATTATAGATGGAAAATTCACCCTCCTCTAACACAACAGTTTTGACCAGTACTGGTCGCCTCCTTCCTACAAATCACCTTCCCAGGACTCTTCTTTTTGCTCAGATCCATGACAAAGCTGCAAAAACAGCAGCAAATCCATCGGACCATCAACAATTTTATAATGAGGTGAATAATAGTTACAACAATATTATTACGGCAACGTTGCTAATTAGTGTCCAGTGGAATCATTCAAGATTCAGAGCCATTCAGAACTTACTCCATTGCTGCCATCCTTTTGATGATGCCCAGGATAATCTGGAGGCTCCAAATAAGCTCGCATCAATAACCAGCGCCTTGCAAACCAACAAGGCCTTGAAGTTCTTCACCTTTATACCAACCTACTCAAGAAAGAAGCAAAAGTTAAACCTCAAAAGCATCAGTTGGTGGCTGCAAGATTTACTACTACACTAACCACATCAAATCAGCAAGATTACAGAGCTGAATAATAGTTACAACAATATTATTACGACAACGTTGGTAATATGCATAGTCTACGGAAATTTAGTCAAGGTTCATCGGTGCCGTTCGCAGGTAACAATGTTGCATAAAACAGACTGATGATTGGATTGGATCCACCATGCCAGACAATCGTGGGAACACCATCTGCAGCAAGTAGCATGAACCTTGAAAAGCTAGTGGATCCTAGACATTAGAGAAGTAGATCTGACATACTCTATTGGCATGTACAGAAGCTTGCAAAGTCTTGTCTCCAGGCTGCATCGTACCTGATAGAGTATGTCAAGGAACACATAACATGATTTTATTTCAACGAAAATATTGTATTTCTCTACGAAACCAACACCATTAGCCCATATGTATAATATGAATCAACAGTGAAAATTACAAATATATATATAGCAAGATAAATGGACAAAGATGATGGTCAGTCACTGCAGTTTTTTCAAAAGATACATATAAAGGTTCCGCACAACAATAACGGTATCCTGATGCATAAAAAGGTAAAGGGTCACCTGGCCAAAACAAAAATGCCGTGCGACGGAGGAAAGTAAAAAGACACATCACCTACAACCAAATCCACATAATATTTTCCTAAAATGCATGCATAAACTAATGGTGACCTCAAATACATTGAGCATGTTCTTATATGTCTCTTTCTAATAGTTTTCAGGGGAGAAGAATATTCTGATCTTGAAACCAACCGAGGGGAGAACCTTCGTTTTATTCATTCCAGCTAGAAAGTGGCAACAATATTACACATAAGTCCATAGAGTTGGATAAAGCTCATGTCATGGAAGCTAATAGCAGTATTAATTTGTACCGAGCCTAAAGTAGGTACTAACTCAATGCAGATAAATGGCTGGACATAATAACTGAAGACATTCATAGACTACATCTGTTGAATAGTTTCTACTGACTGGATTTAAATGCATTATGAGCGCCTGCCGTTTAGCAGTGAAGGTTGTATGATTCAAATGCACTGATTAGCTGCTGCCTGGGCGGAATCTGTTGTATCCTAAAGCAATCCCTGGGACCAATTGGAACACTGAACCGAAAATCTAGCTCTAAATTGACTACTGTGAGAATTACATATATCAGCTCGAAATTCCTCTGAGAACAAATAAGTTCATTTACGAATTTTTTCTGTACTTGAAAGTAACCAAACAAGGAGCATGTAATCATCCACTTACGAGAAAAATATTCTAAATTTATTAAATTAGAACCGAGTGGTGATTAGCTTGGAACATTTATCAAGACAAATAAGCTGAAGCCAGTGATATGGGAAAACATATCTTGTTGAGGAAAATATTTATACACGGAACGATGCACAAAGTGAAAAAATGCACATATGCATATAGTTAGATGGCACCTCACGAATTGGCATGATTGTTTGTAGGAAACAAACACCATCTTCTCTGAACTCGATAAAGCGGTAACAGTGATTCTCACATGAACTTTTCTGAAAACACAGGTTAAGCATGTTAAAGGAAGAGGAACTAAATTAGCACGTAGATTCAGCATAGTCATAACAAGTTTATTCATTTGTCATTTGCAGGTTCACATCTACTGACAATGATTCAAGAACAAGCAGATATATGCGAGATAAGAAAAAAGCAGCTGATATAATTTGATATTTAATGGTGGAATCAGAAAATAGGTGTGCATACCATGTCAAGCAAGACGCAGCCCATCCCAAAATCTTGAAAGGAAGGCCCACAGCAGGATAGCTTTGCTGCATGGCTACCAAGTTGTTCATTAATCCACAAGAAAATAATGACAGATTTGGACAACCATACAGTTTGGGAATTTTTATAAAAAGGACACGGAGAAATCAGATGGAGCAATGTTCACCTGGGGGTCTGTGACCTTCGATTTTGGCATGGGATGCCAAACGTAGAGAGTGAGGAAAGGAAATAACTTACGGAGTACAAATTCATGCACAAAAATAGGATCGAAACTTGGGAAACCGAGTGAGAGACAAAAAGCAGCACACATTGGAGATATACTAAGTCCTGATTCCAAAACTTCAATATTACCAAAGATGAACGGGAGTATCCCGACGTGTGCTCCATCCAAATCTTCCAAAGTCTGCAGATATCTGCAGCAGATCCCTGACCGTGCACATCACAGCCAGATCGGGAAATACATGAGGTAGGGTTAGGATTTTACCTGTCAGATGTTAGGATGTGATGCTCCCCGCTGTAGGTGGAGCTCGCCTGCGCCCGTCCCAGTCAGAGGTCGCCGCGCCCACCCGCCCCTTGCCGGAGCCGGAGCTCGCCGCGCTCGCTCACGGCCGCCCCCGCTAAAGCTAGAGCTCGCCCGCCCCTATCCAAATGCACACACGAAGACTAATATATTTAAAAGCAAAGAAAAAAATGTGCCTCAAAGGCTACAAGCTGCCAACAAACATAAGACGAAACCTTGGCGACAGTAGCAGGTTGCCGCCATGCACAAAGTCGACGATCCAGCAGCCCTTCTGGAAGCGATTACAACATGATATAAGTATTCTTTGGAATCCTCTAGAGGACCACAGACTGAAATACTACATAGGTGGATATATGCATACACCTATATTTTTATATGGACAAAAAAAAGTGCGGCTGTCAATTTATATTTGGATCAAACAATTAGAATTGACCACAAACTCAATCAAATACCAAACTGGATTCATGGCCTGGAAGTGAAAAACATGAATAAGAGGAGATGATTACCGGTCCAGAAACGGTCCAAATGAGAAGATCATGGCGTTCACATGGCCAGCATCAACCATCAGATCTCCACACGCATCTACAAAGACTACACCCAGGCCCATTCCCAGTACATGTTCCCAGGGATCTGACAAAAGAAAGGGGCAAAACACATGAGAGGGAATCAAAACCGGCAACTAAAGTGGTACAAAGCTACATACTGAAATCAAGAACATGAGAGGCAACATTAATACCAAAAAGGCTAAGAGGCTAAAATTTCGACAGAGTGTGTTCACAAATAAGTCAAATGGCAAATTTGTGGTGTCATAACTCATAAACTGTACTGCAACAGGAAATAACATAAATTTCTACAGAAACCTCTAACATTCGGTCTCATCCAGGACAAGTCAATGACTTGGCCGGAATATAGAGCTCACTAAACCTAAATCTGGAACCACATCTTACAGTACGGGCGCCATCAGATCCACATGGAAAGAGAGAGAAAGTGAGAGAGGGACTTGAGAGAGGGAAGATTCATCTAGATAAAGAGGAGGGTCTTACTCGTGGAGGAGTCCTCCGGCGCCGCATCCTCAGACCGAGCCGGTAAGGCTGCTCCTCCCTGGTCGCCATTGATCGTCTCCTCCCACACACGGTCACATCTGCTGAGGGGGAGACCCAAATAAGCTAGGCGAGAAGAAAACCTCGAGCCCCGCAGCCGAGAGGAAAGGAGCCGCCGCCACGCCGCACCCCGATCTCGTCTCCTCGCGCGCGGGGAAGGGCGACGCCAGCGCAGCGGAGCGACGGACGCCGCGCCTCCCTGCAGCCACGCCTCAAGCTCCTGGTCCGGCAGCCACCCCACCGCATGCGCGGAGATGGTGGAGACCGAAGATCTCGATCTCCACCGGCGGGGAGATGGTGGCGGCGCGTCCCATCGAGGGAAAACGAGAAGAGCAGCTGAGGAGGGGCCGAGGATTGGGGAGGGGAGCACGTCGTGGATTGGGCAGTGGCCATCCCGATCTAGGGTTTTCACCGTTTCACGGAACAACGGCCGAAACGAGCGACGCGGATGAGCGCCAGCCGCTGTCTCTTGCTGCCGGTCCCACACAAAAATGGGCCCAAGCGTCATAGACCATTTACGAATCGCTGCAGGTAAAAAAAAAGTTAGTGCAACGGATGGCTGAGATGAAAAGTGGGGAAAAGATTTTACTGTGCATTGCCAAACGTGTGAACCAGATTCATTTGCCCCTCTTAGACCCCCTGGTTGAGAGGGTAGTCTTTGAACATTTATAGGAGGAATCTCATGCATCGCATCAGAAACTTACATTTTTTTCTGGTATATATAGATATTAAAGGTGAACACATTGAGGAAATTATTATCGTATCCATGAAGTGTGAAATAGTTCCAGGTACGTATACTCTATTTTTTCTATAGTACTAATATGTTGCAGGTTCATTGAGGAAATTAAATGCATTGGATATTTAAGTGTTTTTCAACATGTTTATCATCTACTAGACTCAATGTGGAATTATGAAGTAAAATTAACGTTATGTGATGTGGAATTATTGATGCGGAAATTTCACTCGAGAAATTAATACTCGAGGTGCCAATGATGTCAGGATTTTACTTGAGGAATTAAGACTCGAGGGCTAACGACTACGCTGGAATATTTTGGCGGAATAAGGTCTCTATAGATCTTAAGTATTACAGCAGGAGAACATATTGAGGGAAGGCGTCACCATACATTTTTTCATGGTTTCTGCACATTATTAATATGATTATTGGTCCCTTGACTAAGCATCTTAGTCAGGAGTTATTTGGTAAGCATGTTAAGGCTATGGGTTTATGGATATTTGAATGATCGTTTTGGACAAGTGGGAGATGTAGGAAATATGTGTCCTGCAACTTTATTCAAATTTAATGATATTATATATATTTAGGAAACCTCATATGGAATCATACGTGTCCTTGCACATGGAATTATATATACTTGCTGTAATATACTTAGTGCATTGTCATGCCTAAGGAAGCTGGTCGATTATCAATGGAATACAATATATTGTGTACATATATTGGAAAGACTACCCAGGTACGTTGATAATTGGAAGGAACTAGGTCATGGTTAGATTACAGCCCTAATGTTGACCTGCATGATAATGGAATTGAAACATGATCATGACGCATTGCTCACAAGTGCGTGTTTCGGGACTTAACGGGTAGAATCCGCTAACAGACAAATTATATCGTGGTTGGTAGTTTGGTCTGGACTCTATCTCGAAAACTAGTTTAAAACACTAGGAATCTTATCTGTATAAGAGGTGGACTCTTTGGAAACACAGTATAAGAAGGTCCCTATCCCCTAGCCTCAGATATGCGAATTGTGAGCGGCACCACGGAAAAGCGCAGAGGAATAGGGGATAGACCACAAATCTAATTTCTAACAAAGGTTTGTTCTTGCACATAACTCTTTTCTCCATCTCATAATTTTCTCCCACTCTCTAGTGCCCTCTCGATGCATTGGAATTTCATAAGTATTATACATGATAAGATGGGAAAAGAGTGCCGATCCTGTTTGCGAAGTTCTTGGTAGCCGCTTTGAGGCTTTTGAGCCTTTGTTTGCAAAATACTTGCAGCTCATGCAGCTTGGGAAAGCTGCTCAAATATGAAGACACTGTCACTCGGTTGTTCTCAAAGTGAAAAAATTGTGCATTTGTTGAGAAATTGGCATCCATTCATTACTTAGACACAAGTTAACGGGAGGTGAAAAACTACATAAATGAAAGCTCACGGGTGCTCTTCCTGCAATTTCTACTGATGAGATCTTACAGCAAAGTAGGAAAACAGAGCACCCGTAAATACAACCGTAAGACAAGGGGTTTCAGTGGTGTTACTTCCCTGTAACAAACAAAAATGATATACATGCTGACTACACACCTTACACGAAATTCACTAATTGGAATCAGATATGAACTGTCAGATATTGTTGGTAAAACCGATCTGCCATGTGCATCATATACGAACTGTCACATAGGGCATCTTCACACTGTTAAGTCAGATATGACTGTCATATTTGAGATATGCAACAATCTCAAAACATTTCATTCATCAAGTAATAAACAAACCTCTCTCTATGAGTATTTCGGTTTCAGTCATGAACTATCAGATTTCAGATCTCTTCATAATATCAAGATCATGAAGTTGAGGAAAAAATCAACTGTACGAAATCTGCTATGAGGTTGACAAAACGGATGCCGACAGGATTCTTTCCAAGAAGAAATTGGATTAGGGTCAAATAAGAAAATAATAGATCCAAGAAGAGAACGGCAAGCAGCTTGTTGTAGATGCCGAGGATGTATCGGACGAAGATCATGGCGCCGAGCTGAAGTGTCCATGGAATACCAGCAGCATCCCGCTTCCCTTCCCTCGGCCAATAGGGACGCCGCTGCTGTGGCCGCGGACGTCCTTCTCATCCAAGCGCACTTCCTTCCCTCGTCCGTGAACAGATGCCAAGGAAGGAGAGACACCAGCGCATGGCGGTCCAGACTTTGGAAGCGGAGCGGAATGACGTCTTTGTTGCTTCACGTGAAGATGATAGGGAGCAAGGGCAAGGGGGTGGTGATACGGTCGAAGCTGCGTGGGATGGGAGAGGAGGCAGTAGGCGGCAGAAGAGAGATCGCGATGGAGATTGGAGGCCCACGGAATCGCGAGGACCCTAGATGATCGTTGGCAGAATGGCAAGTATAATCAAAGTGCATGGCTGCATCTGCATGCGCTCGGCTTGCGCGTGGGCAGCTGCTGCCGAGCGTCTCCTGCGTGGAGATCGGATCGCGATCAAGTGTCGAAGCTTGCCGGGACTTGTCGCTGCAGCCTGCAGGGTGCGCGCATGCACACGAGGCCGGGCCGTAAGGCGTCGTCGACTTGTCGCTGGGTTGTTGCCTTGTTGGCGTCGGAAGCATGGCTGCCCAATGCCCCAGCCCAAGTCGAAGATGCGTCACCAATTTCGCACTGAATTTTCACGGGAGATTTGAGGGCAATGGTGGATTTATTTGGCTATGATTGGATCTGATCTATGGAATTTCGCACTGAATGTAAAGAACCGATTTAATCTTTGATTGAAACCGGGTGCCGTGGCACGAGGGAGATTCTAATCTAATCTAAAGAATCAATTCGATCTTTGATCGAAACTGGGTGAAGAAATGGTGGGGGATATAGGATCAACGTCGTGAGGCTAACCGTCTTTTTTTTTTCCATGATCTGGAACGAACGATGGATCGAGCGCTCACATAGTTGGTGGTTAGCCGAGAGTTAACAATCGCGAAATAACAATATCTCAATACATTCTGAAACTGGTGCAATCCTACAACTTTCGATAAATATTTCCATGTTACTTTTGACCTCTTTCACCAATCCTTTGTGTCCACTAGCTTCAACTCCCGTGGGTCAGTCATTGCAGTGTGCCGCGTCCGTGTCAGGAGCATGAAATGACTCTGCTCGCATGTACTAAAACAGAGCCATTTCAGACATATTATCCGCGGATATTATTCTGGCCATTTCAGACAATGCCTTTGACCAATCCGCTGCCATCGAGTAGCGAGCGTACTTCCTGGTTTAGTTCCGGTCCGTACGCCTAGAGGAGAGGAATAACCGAACATAGCCTGAAGGAGTCGCCTTTTCTGGTTTCCAACCTTGTGACCACTTGAATTGTTGTTTCGATGTTCAAAATAGCCTGCATTTTTCTACTCCTCCGGTTCATATCAATTGATTCATTTTTGTCTAAATATACATAAATCTACTCTAAAAATTAATTGCATAATACGAATTTAGACAAAGTAAATTAAAATGGAATGGAAGTGTACTCTTTCATTTCCCATACATAAAACGGAAACTTTTTCATTTCCCATAAAAGACAACCCAAGTGTACCCCACCACCTTTCCTGCAACCTGATTATTTTAGGGTGTGAATCTTACTTGTAGGCACATTAATTTATTGTCTCAACAGATTACTTTTATGATGTGATGCACTAGTTAGATAACCACTTTGGACAGAAAGCTAAGGGTAAATGGTGCGGAGACCACGTAAATTACATGCAGAAAAGTCGAAAACTCTTCACCTCTTGCATGGGTCCCTAATATATGGGTTTACACGGGTGATGCAAAGGCAAAAATTCAATGCACAACTCCAAAGTGGCACACACTTTACAAACATGACTCCTATATTGCTAGAATATTCTGCACTTCGATTACAAATCACCACCGCCGACCAAGTTCTTGTAAGAACTTGCAATATGTTTGGGTTGGTCACGTTCATGTGACCCATTTTAACGCAAACAAAAGCCCTCAAGGTTTTGATCCTCGCGAACGGGGCTTTGAGGAAGAACACGTTAGTTAAGTGCATATGTCACATCATCCTCTTCTTGGTATGGGTTTTCAAGGTTGGTTGGGATTGAATGGGGTGACAGTGGTGCGACAAACAGCGAAAGAAGAGAACTGAAGAGGAAGAGGCGGGAGACGTACCCTCGTATTCGTATGGTAGTGTCGCCTATGGCGCAATATCTGGACTGACCTAGTAACATGCCGGCATGTCCGCTAGTAAATTTTGGGGGTCTTGAACTAAAAATAAAATCATATTTCTCCTTCATTTCCCTAGACCCAGCTTGAAAAAGAAAACAACGTAAGCACATGCACTATATAAAACTTCTATTTAAAGAGGAATCGTGATAACTAAAATACTAGTAAACTACGGGGAAATGCTACACCCATTGCTCATAAAAGATGTTTTTTTAGTCTAAAGATAAATAAAAAAATCTAGGTGTGCATCAAGACATTATATGTTCTCACACAAAGTGACAACAAACCACGATATTTTTGTGGCCTGTGAAAAAGATAATTTTCGTGCTCCATAACAGCTTTTCACGACACATTTTTTATCTTTTTTACACATGGCATAAATAAATAAAAACAAAATTGTGTAAGAACATAGATGATCAGATGCACTCCCCAGATTTTTCTCCCTTTTTTTTGACATCTTAAAAATGTATCTAAAATGGAATTTTCATAATATGTGTATCTAGACCTATGAGCCAAAACAAAAACTACATGCTTTATTAATAGCTCACTGCTCTATTAATCTGATTGACAAGTTTCATGTGCTTTATTGAGCAACCTAACTAAAAGCCTAATAATTATGGTTCATTGTTGGTCAGAATCTGCGCTTTTTAGGTGCACTGCGTATTCCCCCCGTCTGGAATTACCATGCATGTTGGGTTCGCTCAGAATCATACTTTGCAAAATTTGACCAAACCCAACACCCCGTCGCATATTTGACTCCCTGAGACCATATATATTTGACTCCCTGAGGCCGAATATTATTCTGCACCCCGTCGCACCCAGCGCCCCGCACCGGTCGGAAGTGCCGCACCAGCGCACAAGATGGATCCCGCGCGAGTTGGTTGTCGCTGCATGCGAGGTAATCTTACGTCGTTATTTTTGCGGCCCAGGATCCCCATCACCCCGTGAACGAGACCCTTTTGCAAACTGCCGCCATAGAAAATTCTGCTTGAAGTATATAAAAAAGTACTCCCTCTGTTCCTTTTTAATTGACTCGAATTTAGTACAAACTTATACTAAATTTGAGTCAATTAAAAAAGAACGGAGGGAGTATGACGTAACAACATTGGCCACACGTCCAGCCCCATGATTTTCTTTGGTTTTCGACACTGAACACAGGAGCTATTCCTGAGATTGGTTCCGCCAAAACCGGTTGCAAATAGGTGGTTTTTCTTAATGGGCTGGAGTGGTTCAGTTTGTTATGGGCTGACACTGTAAAGAGTTAGGTTTAGTTTGGTTCTGCGAAAAACACAGTTGGGTACGGTTGGGTTCAGTTCTAAATGGTTCGGTTCGTAAACAGTTGCAACTACGGTGGAGACCCGGTTCTTTCAGACGGGTTCTAAGGCCTCGCTAGCCAAATCCCCAGTCTCACTGCGTCCCTCCTCGCTGCCCTCGCCGTGGTTCCTCTCCCCCCTCTCCACCGCGCCGCTGCCGCCGGAAAGAAGATCCCGGCCACCGCCAGAATCACCCTCCTGCTGCCGGAAAGGAGATCCGGCCACCGCCAGAAAGGAGCTCGCCGCCGCCGGAAAGATGCTCTCCACCGGCTCCTCTTCTCGTGGCTAACCTCCTCCCTCCCTCCAGGTTCGTATCTACAGGCTCGTCAGGCTCTCTCTCTACCCAACACTGATGATGTTCTGATGATCTGATCTACTCCGTCTTGGTGGTCATAACTCACTCTCTCAGTACCAAAATATAAGGCAATCCATCCATCCATCTACCATTATTGATCAACTGACAAGAGCTACCGATTTCTATTCCCAGCAAATACGTATCCTGCATCGCAGCACAGGTGCTTTTCCATCCTTTTGTAGGCACAGTATTAATTTCTGACATGTGAGTGTACACAGTTGAAAATAGCAAGTACTGTTGTGTAAGGACAACTAGACGTATCTTTATTATTGATCGCATATTTCAGTATTGGCAGGTAGAGTGGAACAAGTCATTGCGGGACGAAGTAAATTTTTATTCTCATGGTAGATGGATGGATTGAGTGTCATTTTTTGTAAACTACTTTTGCTTCTGTTTTTTTTTCATGGATGGAGAAATTCAATCCACATTTTGTTGCAGAGATATATGAGTGCCCAATAAATTAATTTGTGCATGAAGATGACTTGTAAACTACAAAACTGTCTCGGACATATATTACTGATTTCTTTAGGGAACATATTAATGAAATGTCTAGCTAATAATATTTGCATGAACTCAAACCTGGTTCTGATGAAGACTGGTTTGTATGTGGGGCATTCAAAATACAGCTGAAATTGTTCACTTGCGTAGGAAACTCAGTGAAATAATAATGTCTGGTATACATGAGTCTACGAGGAACATGGAAATCTTATTTGGCTAAAGCTGAAATTCTTCTGATGAAGAAGGTGCTTTTCTTTAGGCAAGAGGAGACCATGAAGGGACATGGAAATCTTATTTGGCTAAAGCTGTAGCTACTGAGGCTGATTCAACGGTAGTTATCTTATATTCCTCTCGTCGGTTTCAATCCTTGACAGTTCTTATGAACTTATATGATTGTTGATGTAGATACTTATACTATTGCAAATTAATTTCCTGAGAAAGTGCACTTTATAATGGATTTTAGATTTTACATGCTCCTGGTGGTTTCAAAAAAAGTTGTGCTGTTCTTGTCTGGTATACATGAGTTTAGACAGTATCATATGTTGTAGAACAATATCATATATTATGTTGTGGTTTGTAGAATAGTGAAGCATTTATGATCTGAAACAAATGAGTTGAACATGCTAATCTTGACAGTTCTTATGAACTTATAATGGAGCATTTATCATCTAGCTAGGATCCCAAGTTTGCTAGACATAAGAAATCTTACACTACACATACTCTAAGGTAAAGGAACGTGACAGTCTAATAGACACACTTTGGCATAATGCATTTCAAGACTGAATTTTCCTTACCTAGTGGCTACTCTCTCGTGGGTTCAGGCTCACTTGACTTTTTAACTGAAAACACTTGCCAGCCCTGATTTATCTTAATTGACACCAATTGTTCTTGTTCAGATTTATCTGTGTTGAAATGGAGTGAAGGGATTTCAGTCGAAGTAGTGGTGCGGCTCGGCTCTTCAACTCTGCGTCGTGCGGGTGTTGACAGCAGAGCTGCTGATCTCTCAGGTATGGCTTGGATGCTGGCGGTGGCTCCTGTGCGGCGGTGGCGTTGCTGCCGCACAAGAGGTGTGTGGGTCAGTGGGGTGCGGGTTGGCGACACTGCGGTCTCCGTCGTCTTTGCTGTCCAGCCGCGTGGGGATGTGGAGGCTCGATTCCTCCGGGCGAAAGCCCAGACCTCCGTGGATGTCGCCGTCCTTCCCCTCTTGAGGGCGTCGTCTTGAAGTCGGTGATCCTCTTCGTGCACTCCAGTGGGCTGGCCACACGTGGCATCTACACTGCATGATTTTCCTTGAGTTGTGAAGAAGGGCATCAATTTTATTTTAGAATACTAGTTTATCAGGATCTGATTCTTGATGTTCGTAATATTTGTCCAATTAATTCCAGTCAGATTTGTATTGGTGCGATTGTTGTTGGTTCCTGTGTGAACTGATGTGATGGTATTATTGTTGTTTACCTACGGTCACGGACGGAGCAGCTAGTTGTTTCATTTCAGTCTACGTAAGTATGTAAGGAGCTGTTCAGTTTACGTAAGGGACAGCTGGGTGGGAAACCGTTCAAAAACCATAGGCCATAACCATGGTTCCTACAGTGGTTTTAGTTCAGTTTAGGTGGAGATGTCACGTGGTTGAGTTTGGGTTGGTGTGAACGCATATCCTAGTGGGTTTGGTTTGGTTTGGTTTCCTCACGATGCATCCTGTGGTTTTAGTTTAAGTTTGGTTTAGATGTCCAACCATTCTCAGGACTAATTCTACCCCCTCTGTTCCAAAATATATCCTATACCTTGTCCTATGTTAAAGTTGACCATGTTTCTACAAAAAAAATACAGCACCCACAATATTAAAGATATACACTATGGAAACATATTTTATGATGGATCTGTTGATGTTGGTTCGGTATTGTAGATGTTGCTATTTTTCCGTAAACCTTATTAAACTAACTTTGACTTATGGGTCTTATATGTTGGAATGGAGGGAGTAGGCTCTGTTTAGTTGATTGAAATGCAAAAGACGTCCACTTCTCTTTTTTTCTTTGGACAGTATTTATAAATGCAAATATGAATTATTTCTAGGTTAGCAGTAATAATAGTACTTTTGCAGCTAAGATATTGCCTGTGGTAAAAAACCAGCACCTGCTGTTATGTACACTTCTGATCTGCAATGCTATAGCCATGGAGGTATTGTTACCATTCAAGCTATGTTTGAACCCCCATCCCCTAAAATTAAGTAGCTGATAACATACTTCTGCATTCTTATTAGGCATTGCCAATATTTCTTGATGGCTTGGTGACTGCTTGGGGTGCGATTTTGATCTCTGTGACATTGATTCTGCTGTTTGGTGAGGTGAGTCATAAAGATTTCACTTGTGAGACTCAGCTACTGGGTATCATGTGCTAATAGTTTGATATAAACAGATCTTACCACAATCCATCTGCTCACGCTATGGGCTGGCGATTGGCGCCTCAGTTGCTCCATTTGTCCGAGTGCTTGTTTGGATCTGCTTTCCTGTTGCATTTCCGATAGCCAAGGTATTGATACTACTAAACCTAGTGCCGTTATCATTACAGAACAAGTTACCATGAATTTACTTTTTTTTTCCCCTTTCTGTTCCAGCTGCTGGACTATATGCTTGGTCATGGTAAAGCAGCCCTTTTCCGTAGAGCTGAGCTAAAAACACTTGTGACACTGCATGGAAATGAGGTATCTAATCTTGTAAACTGAAATACTGTGTAACTATGTCTATGTGGGTCTTACACACCCGTATGTATTTATTAATGAGATAAATAGAACTGATCATCTAATCTTGTAAACTGAAATACCCTGTAACTCTCGACCGCACACACTTGTAATTATCTATTCGTGTACCTACTTTTTTGTGCTTCTGCACCCTAACATGATATGTGGGTCACATGTATTGTGTAATTTTTACCGGGAAATGCAATTTAGGACGCTTCACAGGAGAAGTTTGTGCATCATCTTAAATTAAATCTGCATCCCTTGGACACTGAAAGCATTTTCACGACACAATGATATACTCTGCCGATAATTTTTCGCATGAAGCAGATAATATGCAAGTGTGACGTATGAAATCTGAAGATATTATTTATATGCAGTCTGATCTGCGGTAGGATATAGAGAGGCTCAGATTCAAAGTAGACAAATAGCTATATATATGATAATGATATAGTGATATGGATTGATTTCAGAGGCTGTGTTATGTGTGTCCAAGATACTAGCTTAGATGATATATCATGTGCTTGTGTCTAGTTTATAAGAATTTTGGTACTAAAATCAAAGAAAAAATATAAAATCTGTGATTGAGATTGTGCCAACTCAAATCGTGGTGAAATGAAATCCACTGGTCGATCCAAAAGAAACGCTGAATTATGTAGAAGGGAATATGAAAAAATAGTAAAATCCACCAGTAAACTAGGGTTTTATTTGCTGGGTTGGTCTGGGATTTGTTGCTTTTTTTTGCGAATCTCTGGGATTTGTTGCCAGAACTGGTAAATTGAACTTGATTACCGACAGTCTGATCACCAAGCAACCTAGGAAACTGCTGCTGCTTACAAGGAAGATCAACTGGCGATTCATAGTGTGAACATGGATTACTGATACATATGATTAGATATAATCACTTTGATTTTCTGCTGGGAAGTATGCTTGTGTTGATCCTTCTGTCCCAGGCAAGTTGGTGTAGGCTAGATATGAAACCCAAACTGAAACTAGTGGAAAATGCAAGTAAAGCAGAAAATAGTGAAAAATGAAGTCAAGCAGAAAGTAGTGGAAAATAAATTATGCCCCAACGAGTTTCTAATGGGTTTCATATCCATAGGAATGGCTAGTTTTTACATTGGCTTGCCAAGCCTATCACAACCCTCGTCCTTTACCCAGGCTTGGGCTCTGCTATGCCTAGAGAGACATAGGCGGAGTTCCTAATAACCGTTATCAATATTTTTTAAAATTTACCAAGCATGCTCCTTTATCCTCTTTTGCCTACATTCCTGGTTTTTAGCCATCCGACTTGTTATTTAACAGGCTGGTAAAGGTGGAGAGTTAACCCATGATGAAACTACTATAATAGCTGGAGCTCTTGAACTCAGTGAAAAGAAAGCTAAAGATGCTATGACGCCGCTTTGTGAAACATTTGTGATTGATATAAATGGGAAGCTCGACAGGTATTGGATTTGTGTAGTCTGAACAAGAATTCCATTAAATATTTGCTACAGTTAGGTGTGTTTTTTAAACCATTTTTAGATGCATTTATGTCCTGTTGCACATAGTCCAATCATTTGTGTTCTCTTCTGCACAGGAAACTAATGCAAGAGGTCATTGAGAAGGGTCATAGCAGGGTGCCAGTTTATTATGAAAGGGAGACAAACATTATTGGATTGATATTGGTAAGGCTATCTTCTGCTTTTGAAAACTATGATACACATTTCTGTGTCTGTCATGGGTTTTTAATTTGGACATGAGTTTCTGCCCTGTTGCCTTGCTGCTAGAGTGATTTTTTCAGCATTGTAAGATTCAGAAAATTGACCAGGTAGTTTTTGCCCAAGTGAAATCCACGAGCGATTCTGTAGATAAAAGGTAGAAAAATGGTGTTTGGTGGACTCTGGGGCCCTTTGTCAATAGTGTTGTGAAGTGTATAGGTGGATTGCACTAGCTCTTTCCATCAGTTCGGACTTTTGGTTGCATTGACTAGTGCATGAAGGTTGACAAAGAGTAGTTTGATTTAATATTTGTACGACTGAGTGCAGAGTCAGAGTAGAATGGTTTCTTTTGTAGTAATGTACTAACTTGTATTTGAATTATGGTAGCATATTGTTTGCAAAATGGGGTGTCTGTGTATTTATGTGCTCAGATGAGCATAATTTGTGAAGATGCCACTAAAATTTGCATGTTGTCCCTGTTATCATGTAGCAATATTGCATCGCTTTATTAGTCTTACGCAGTAGTTCAACTTTTTGTTTGTATAGGGTAAGGACATGTAATTTTGTAGCGCCTGATACTTGTTTTCACCCTTTACAAGAAGTGATAGTTTTGTTGTAGTTATTTTGTCTATCTGATGAATAAGTTTTGGCGGTATATTCTAGTTTCTTTGGTATCAAATGTATAACTGATAATCTTCCATATGTTTTGACAAAATATATGTGCAATTGTAGTGTACTCATATACCATTTGCTGCATATTTTCAGGTGAAGAATTTATTATCGATAAACCCTGATGATGAAATACCCATAAAGAGTGTAACTATCCGCAAAATTCCTCGGTATGGTATAAACCTACTCCCTCTGTTTACAAATATAAGACGTTTTAGACATTTCAAAGTGGACTAGATACACACCATAATGAGTGAATCTCCACCCTAAAAGTAGAGTAGATATATACCAAAATAGACGAATCTACAGAAAGCTAAAACATCTTATATTAGTGAACTGAGGGAGTATAAGTTATTGCCTTTGCTCAACATTCTAGTAATCTATGTTGTTAAATACTGTACAATTTCCCCTATTCTGTGCTACTTTTAGTAGCTGTCAATAACCGGTCTGTAATTGAAACACACAAAGGGCTGTCATTGGATGATCTGTATAATTCAAAATACAATTTTCTGTTATACTTGGTTTATATATATATGCCCAATTATACTTACTTTCTCCCTGCCTTAAACAAGACTTTAAACTGGATTGGAGATTAACAGAGATGGTCTATACTAGAATTGCAGACTAGTTTTGTTTCATCCTTGTCACCTTACATGCATTTCTTATCTCTAAAATGTGGTGAAAATTATGAGGAGAATTCTAGATTAAATGCATGAAGTGGAATACACGAACACAATGACATGGAATTTTGTTCGTTCGAAATTCAGAAGTTGTGTACCGAGTATTTGTATGCTCAGCTTACACACCCCTACCTTCTTAAATGTCAGCGTTTCAGAAGACTTGCCCCTCTATGACATCCTAAATGAGTTCCAGAAGGGCCACAGCCACATGGCAGTTGTCATCAGGCAAAACATTCCAGACTACCCAGCTAAACAGCTCAACAATGGTGGTGAAACTCTTGGTGAGAGCCTCCGCAGTTTGCCGCACTCCTTCATTTTTATGTGTCACATGTATAATCTGCTATTTAGTTTAACTCAGTTTCTCACAGTTTTACTTTGTTTTGGTGCTGGAAACAGAGGTTGCCATTGCCATCGATGATAAACCTGGTGAAAAGTCTGTGAAAAACCTTACTCCTCTGAGGAGATGGAAGAGTTACCCCAACACCCTGAACTCTAATACAGGAAGCAGGAGGGGCAAATGGTCCAAGGATCAATCAGATGTTCTTCAAGTACACGAGGAGCCATTGCCCACGCTCAGCGAATATGAAGAAGCTGTGGGTATCATAACAATGGAGGATGTCATTGAAGAACTGCTACAGGTTAGTGGTTGCAAAGAGTTCAGATTTTTATCTTCTCAAAACGTACTAATGCATTGCATTTGTGAGCATGTGCTTGGATATGTACATTATAAGTGACATTCAAATCAATAAGTATTCCAAAAAAAACGTTTCATATAGTAAACTCGTAATGGTAGTTTTCCTTGTGCATGACGTAAGGTGGGCTGAGCTTGAGTGATCAGTAATTATTCAGCCTTGTCGATCATTGTGGCCTTAGATAAAGCTTTTAAGCGGCTAGCTGTTTGTTCTCCCTGAATCAAGCATATCTATAGATTTTTTTTCCAATATTATATTGACTGTTCTCCAATTTTGTGCTGTGCAGGAAGAGATATACGATGAAACAGATGTACACGTTGAGGAGCAAGATCAATAACACATTGCTGGAGTTTCCACTCCCCATTTTGGACCTGAAAAGTCACGTGCCACGCCAGTTTTGTGCTGAGGGGGAGAACAATCTGTAATGAAACGTTGTAGTAGTAAATGTGTATAGACGATGATACTGAACATTAGTTCGTATGAACTGTTGATGTGAATGTTTAGTACGTTGGTAGGAAGAACATTGGATTGCGCTTGGCCCTGAAGCTGCAGGATTGCAATGTTCCTGGAAACCGTACCGAGCATCCTGAATTCCTGATTCCCGAGACGTTGACGCGGCAGTGGTACATCCTGATTCCTGAGAAAACCCCATCCTGAACCTGTCGGAGGGAGCCGGGGTTGAGTCAAAAAAAAATGGCACAAATTGATGAGATATCATTTCCATTTTTTGTTAAAAAAAATAGTACCTTTTGATGCAAAAATGGCCTTTCCTTGATATCGAACATAATGCATAAGAGGATCCATAAAAAAACCATATGGTTTTACTAGAAAAAACCAGGGTGCATTATCCAAAAATGTTCCATCTTCCTAGAAAAGTGGATTCGTTCCAAAAAAGTTGCAGAAGATACTAATGGTAAGCAAGAAGATTGTTTACGAAGAAACAACTAGAAAATTTCATATTTTGATACATAACAGTTATATAGGAATTGAAATAGTCTTTCATTTTTTTAAAAAGAAAAATAGATTTCATTGAAGTAATAAAATTATTCCAATTTGAAAAATTATTGAGAAAGAATCACAATAAATGCAAAGATAGAACATCTTGAATACGGTATTGAAGGAGTTGAACCAAGATTTCAAAATGGATAGGATAGGGTATTTCTATATGTGATAATAATCCAAATGCAAAAAAAATTCTTCTAAAAAGGGAAATATTGAATGTGCCTTACTGGTGGGAAGTTCTTCTTTTCTCTTTTAACGTACTAGATGACCGGTTGCGCCCAGGCGCAACCTTTGGAAGCAAAAGCCAGAAAACATAACTATAAGTAGAAACATAATCTATAGAGCAATTAAATAAAGCAAACTAGTAATGCAGTTTCTTATAGAAATAATCTTATACAAAAGGGAGTCGAAAGGGTGCCAAAGATACACAATAGAACAGTCAAATCAGGTTTACCAAGGGTAGTAGGAAAATAGTAATACAACACATAACATAGAACTAAAATGCGGCGAATTTCATCAGTTGTATGCATGATCAGTTTACCAAAAGGAGTTGTGAAGTACTAACATGTAGATTGTAAGGTTGATGACTTTACATGTGAATCTATGTGAACAATACATTTCATTTTGTTTGGAAATAATATTTTATGTGATTACTGATTAGATGGCGCAAGTACCAGACCTCAATATCTTAGGAGAGTAGAGGATCTCTCACACATGCATCCTGAAATTGAGACATGTCTTGTGCCATAAGAGACATGTTGTCTTCTTTAGTGATAGTCATGATGAGGTTGCAGACTTGCACTGCTCGGTTCCCGGGTGCAATCCAAGTCAATTAACTCCTACCGCTCTCTCTTGAGTTGCCTTCCCCGGCTCCAGTAATCCAAGTCAATTAACTCCTGCCCGCTCTCTCTTGAGTTGTCTTCCCCGACTCTAGTCTAATGATCGCGGAAGAGGGCTTCGTTGTTATCAGGCTTTTCTTCTCTTTCTATATGGATCTTCTCTTTTATCTGTTGTTTACTTGTAATTTCATTTATTTGTAAGCTATTATTGGTATCTATTCAAGAAATATATGGGACTTTATTATTTTAAAGCCTTGGGTGCCTTCTATTTAAAAATCTTAAGCCATATGTTTCATCTTGCTATTATTGGTATCTATTCAAGAAATATATGGGAGTTTATTGTTTGCTTGCTGGTTGGTTTTATATATATTCATATTGCTATGTTAGTCATGTATGATGCTATATGTGTTTTCATTGACTGAATGCGCAAGTGGCAGCGTCAGAATTTAAGCCAAAATTTTTATCTTGTTTTAGGGCATGTTTCTGCCTTGCCGGTGTCAGAATCACACACGTTCTTAGAGTTTCGACGGTACAAATGCAATGTCTAAGCATGAACTTAAATTTATCACTCACAATAGCAGATTGTCAGACCGAACATATACATTCGTGCACGTCAGTTGATGTTGGATTCACAAATAGGAGAATTTTATTTTCATGAAGGGAATAACCCGACCAATCATAGATGCAGTATAAATATATCATAGGAGGGACAGAAGTCTATTAAAATGTCATGTAATTTGTAGCGCTTGGTATTGATTAGACAACAGCACTGTACAAAACTATTGGGCAATTGCAAACAGTAGTCTAATGAGCTACCTAGAAGGTTAAAGCTCCTTACAAAAAAAAAAAAAAGATCTCAAGCAGTCACTTGGCAATAACTTTTGTGCATGCCATATGGATCTGCTCTTTTGGGGCTATCCTGGACCAGCCATAGCAGGCACTCTTACTCAAGTTGTTGCTCGTAGTCACTGCAATATTAAGCATCAGGTCACATTTTCTATTGAATAGCAATTAAAAACTATAGCGATCACGGATCGCCATAACTACACTAAAACATCATTGTTTAAATCCAAATCAATAGTGTAACAAATACCCGTACTGAAAAAGTTTGTTATACAGTACAATTAGTTCCCATTTCATGATTGATAGCTCATATACTTGTGCATCCCTCAAGCATGAATCATAAATATTTACGGAAGATAAATTACAAGTACATTAATATAAAAGGCAAAAAAAATACTAATCACCAAATGCCAGCTGTTGTCACCGACAGTGCAAGAATCTCCTGCCACCGAAACCCAAACATTAAAATCTGAGCTCAACATCTGCAAAGCAGCCAAGTAAAAGAAAAAATGTCAGCACATATATTTTATAGCAAAACAGTAAATTTGAATCGTATAAGACAGCTTATCATCATAAATAACCCGTCAAGTCGGTGAGAAAAGATATCGATGGTACCATACATACTGAATTCAACTAAGATATAAAAGAAAACTTACTTTGAGTCAGGTTATGTAAATATTCATCAAAATAAGCAAGCTATATGCTAACACTATGTAGTTCAAATCATTGAGCCTGTACAGAAATTTACATTGTGTAGTTCATAACTAAATATAAATTTGTTTCAAGCTGAGTAAAAAGAACCAGAGAATCAGTTTTAATTAAACAAGCACATGCCACTCGTAAGTTGACAACAAAAATGGATCCATTATGGGGAGACAAAATTACAGAGACTGTGTGCATGCCAAGGAAACATTAAATAAAGATTGATTCAGAACTATGAAGAGCCAGCAACGGGAAGAACTTTGGACCATAACAACCATATACGATTAAAAAATGCCTAAAAGTAGATGTAACTGCATTACCCATTCTTTAGAACTATGCACTTCTGTACCATGCTTTAATCTGAATTGACAGTAGGCGTGACGCTAGAGATGAACTGAAAGAATAGAGGGTCAGGGGAATGATCATGGACTGTTCTTTGTGCATATATTCTCGACAGTCGGCTTAAATTTC
This sequence comes from Lolium rigidum, assembly GCF_022539505.1. Lineage (NCBI taxonomy): Eukaryota > Viridiplantae > Streptophyta > Magnoliopsida > Poales > Poaceae > Lolium > Lolium rigidum. Next base: position 156,570,712 of record NC_061509.1, on the reverse strand, counting down.
GAAAACTGAAGCCATTGAAATATGGACGCATGATCTCACCAGAATAAATTATAGCAAAAATACCTTCGTGGGCTCAAATTCAGTACATGTTCCATCTGATCGTCTACCTCTGTAAAATAGCAAGCAAAAGGTCTTGCTTCAGCGGAAACAGAACAATAAGTATGTAGCAAAACAATAATCTACAGCAATGAGGAAACATTCTTATAATCAATAGCAGTTAAGAAAACGTATATTAAAGGCATAGTTGCTCGTATTATTTGTTAGACTGAAGCTAAGAACTATAAATAAGCCAGTTCATCAACCAATCTACTCTTAGAAAAGGCCAATAACATAAATAAATCTATAGCAAAATAAGCAATAACCATAAATACATAAATTCCTCAACCGATCCAAGCAAGATTTAGGCTGCCACACCAGAAAGTTTGTTTACAAAAACCCAGATCCCTAGAAACTCAATATCCAAACAAGACCTAAATGTGTGGTGATAGTGTTGTGCCCGAGGCTGGCTGAGGAAGCTGCAGAATACGCCGACAAGTAAATCACAAGGCATTGGGCCGGTTCTCTAAACACTCGATATCCACACATCCAAACAGAAAGAGAAAACAACTAAATATACTGAAACACCAAGGCCTACTGGTTGATCTGCACTCTTCCTTGATTCGCAATTTAGCTTGTTTCTTCCCCATCGTCCATCCTCTCAAGGGAAAAGCAAACAGAAAACTGCATTCTTTATTCCTCTTTTACTCAACTAAATTTTATCCCTAGTAAAAATAATTCCCTAATATTTAATAAACATGATTTCACCGCAAAGTAGATGCAAGGATCACCGTGACATACATCGCGAAACAATGAGCAAATTTATGTGTGTTAAGTTTGCACACAAAAAGGTCACTCAAAGTTTACGTTCAGATACAATGCAAGAACAGTTTCAGTAGTGAGTTGGCAACTAAGTAGGTCCACATTGTCTCTAAAAAGAAAAAAATGTGTGAGCCACCGAACTTTCACAACTTAGATCAGAACCCCCACAACGATTCTCAAGGCTGAAGACAATACCAACTGAACAATGAAATTAAGACAATAAGTCACCAGCCAGAATACTACTTCCTCCAGCCATTAGCACTACCGATTGACATGGTCCTGCCTTGCGAGAGAGAGGCCAACGGCCTTGGTCCCCAATAATGGCTCTTGCAATGGAGTAAGTGGAGAGGGACATATCAATATGAATCTCTTGAACCCTTTTCAGAATTTGAACCTGCACATATCTCAACAATGAGCTTGGCAAGGATTAATAGATGACCCGGTGCGCCCCGGCGCGAGGCAAAAGCAAGACAATACTGTAACCATAAGTTTGAATGAGCTGATGTTTGTTTAGTTGTCCAAGAATTTAGTAGGTTTTTGAAAGCTTCAAATCATGTACTACCTCCGTCCTAAAAAAAGCTTCTCAACTTTGTCCAAATACGGATGTACATAGACACCTTTTAGTTATAGATACATCCATTTTGGGGAAAAGGGGAGAAGCTTTTTTTGGAACGGAGGTAGTATAAGATTTTTTAAGGAGAATCAATCTTTCATGTATAAAGATAACATGTATAACAAATAAAATTTTGTAAAATAAGTGCAAACTGAAACCTAAGACATTATCAGATTACTACAGAAATATAAAGGTGACTTGAAAATCTCAACAAATCAAAATACGTAAAAATAGTGTATTCTCGCTCATGCAAGTCATAGCTGATATCAAGAAACAAGTAACCCCATAGTTTACGCGGGAATAGATTATCACATCATCTTTAAGGCCTACCGGGCATACAAACTAAAAGAGCTTCTTAAGGAGAATGGAAAGACAAATGAAAAAAAAATGAGTGTCGCCTGTAATGATTTTTAAGCAAGGACGGTGTAACTCTCAGGTTAAATTGCAGTCCATTACTGGATGTAGCAACTGAACCAAATGCAGGATAAATTAAAATACACAAAAAGGGCGTACACTCATGATTTACCGTGAATGCCTGCCAACTGGAAGAGGGGTGCAACATAGTTGCATTCCGCTTCCTGAGAAATAGTTTCTTATTAAAGAGAAACACCAAACATCTAGCACAACAGAACGGTGCTAAGCTCTAGCACAACAGAACGGTGGTAAGCTCTAGCATTTCTCACCCAACAATGATATCCATGATACATAGAGGTGGAGAGGTATATTACCTTTCATGGTACTAATTGGCAAGCTGCTCCAACTGCCATACATACTGCAGGTAAGTACACACCCGAATAGACTGTATGCGGCTCCAAGAGGCAGCTGGTACACACAAAAATGGCAAGCGTAATTAGAATCAATTAAAAGTGGCTAAAACAAGCCGAGTCTACCACTGAAAGAATAAAACGGCTCATGACAAAACACATTCTAGTTCTAGTAAAAAGTTATGACATGCGATTCTTGGATGATAGCAATGCAACGGCAGCATTCTGAGCAAATTGATGCCACACAAGTGAATATTAACAAGCATCTTACTTCCTTCTAGGCATTGATAACACATATTTGAATATAAAAGGAGAGGAAAGGAATCCACGGAAAAGTAAATATCTTACTTCCTACTGTATAATGATATGTCAGGTTGGCATCATCTATGAAATCTATTTCTTAGTATGCTTCAACTATATATTAGAAAGCATATTAACAAATTCTACGAAAATCATACATATTAACCGAGGTGCACTATAGGACCCTTTTATATCTGCATTGAGTACGAACAAGACCTTAGAAACATTATCCACTAATTCCACTCTCATATCAGACTATAATAAGAATGAGCTTTAGAAATTAGCACTCACATTTATAGGTGACAAGATGGATGATCATTTGTCAGTGAAACTAAAAGGCATGTTAATGAATTCTACAAAATCATATCTATTAACAAAGGTGCACTGCATGACCTTTTATATCTGCATTGAGTGCAAAGAGGAGCTTAGCAACATTATCAAATAATGTTATCAAGTAAACAGGAACAATTCTTCAAAGAGCTGATCAGATTAAACATGAACAATTTTCCTAGAGAAATCCTAAGAAGAAAACAAAAAGCTGGGTCATAACTATCTTGATCCTTTATGTAGTGCTTTCATATTTATTTGGTACCTCATGTCTCTGCAGCTCCAACACGGTTCGTATAATAAAGTTTCAGAAGCCAGGGATCATCTGCATTAGGGTAACAAAATCCTCCCTACATCAAAACAAAGTAAACCTGTCAAGATATCAGATGAAGCCTATCAATGTAAATCAAGCTTCGAGACTGAAAGCAAGCTTCAATGACTAAAACCAAGACACAAGAACAAAGTACACCGAACAAAAGATCACCAAAGCCTACCAGCCACTGTCAAAACATGAAAGTACGATAATGGGGGAAAATATAAACATGAATCAGGAGCAAATAATACATTCAGCAAATATCTCTAAATAAATATGTCTACATTTAGCAAATGTCCCTACATAGATATTTCAATATTAGATAACCCATGCACCAAATTAACCAGAAAATCAACCTCCACCAATCAGTCAAGTATATTCATCAATGTGCGCATCAGGAAGCTTATGTTCATGAACACCCCTCTACAACCTTATCGATGGGTCAACCAGAAAACCAAAACACGATACTGCACTAAGATGAGAGTTTGTTTTGTCTTAGTTACCTTTTCGAGCTGCTTGTTCTTGGACAACGCCATCGGAAACCTGCACAGTTACATCATTTCAGGGGCATCAGAACAAAACAAGCACACACGACCTCGGGAAATCACTGCACATTACTTCGCACTCACCATATCTCCCATACAAAATATCAATGTGCGCATCAGCAAGCTTAAGAATTGCCTTCTATAAAGAACACGGAAATACCCATTTATCAACCAGTTCATTGGCTAATTTCCTCATTGTTGCCTTCCTATTTCTACAAGGAAAGACAGTCATTCCTGCGTGGAGAAGAAAATGATTATTGGATATATTTAAACTGAAAGAAAACGAAGTGAAAGGCAAGATAAAAAATGAAAAAATCACCTCAGCCAGAGCCACCATGCTACACTGGATGCATCACAAACTCCCACACCGGGGCCACCCCTCCTCCTTGGTCCAACATGTTCTCCTGCATTTCTCTGAGAGACGAATGGTGCCACAGCCGGAGGGAGAAAGAAAAGGCAGAGGCGACGAGCTGCAACAATAAACTATCAGACCCCCCCAAAAAAACACAAATTATACCAGATGATTTGGTGGATAATACTTCAGATCTAGCAAATAATACACACGTGCAAGCACATGACCGACTAAAAAGGCCAAGGGTGAGGTAAATCTGCCATGGAGAAGGGGGTCAAGATTGGGTTCAAGGGTAACTGAAGTACTGACCTTCTGGCACCATTTTAGTCGGGAAGAAGACGAGAGGGGTGAGGGCCGGTGGGGGAGTGAAGAGGGCACACAACTTCTTCAGTTGAGGCCACCATCGTCCACCAACAGCGGCTACAGCCCCCCCACCCCACCCCACCCCACGGCCGCCACCTCCTGCACCAGCCTGTAGCGCCTCCTCCTCCCATGCACGTGTCACAGTTGCTCCAATTTGGATAGCTGGAGGAGGGTGCCGGAGGGAGAGAAAATGAGAGAGGCGGCTGATTGGGGCCGGAGGAGAGGAGACGGGGATTGGGGGAGGAGTGGATGTGGTCGATTGGAGGCGGGGACTGATTTTACCGATCTAGGGTTTCACCTTCTGCGCCCACGCACACAGGAAAAGGAAGGGCTACGCAGACAAGCACCCACCGCTGGCTTTGTTCTCCTGACCCGCACACGCTTGGGCCAGTCGTCAGTCACGCATCCAAACAAGCGACAGGTGAAAAAAGAAATCACAGTATCCGACGGCTGTGGTGAAAAGTGGGAGGTAAATTTCACTGTTCGGACTGAATTGGATGGTCCAGATTGAGCGCCCCGTGAGGATGGCCTCAACAGCCGGGTAGGCTAGCACCCCTTATAGGTTAGAATTGGAAGTGTCTTCTTAGAATGATGAGGAGGCGGCGGCGAATCTAGTATGAAAATGTTGGGTTGGCTCAGTGACCTAAGATTGGAATTTCAGACGACATCTTTGTTTATTTTACCATACACCTAGAACTATGACCAAGTCTAAATGTTTAGCTTCATTTAAGCAGTCATTTGCGCCTTGATATGTCGCAAACGTATCTATAATTTCTGATGTTCCATGCTTGTTTTATGACAATACCTACATGTTTTGCTCACATTTTATGTCATTATTATGCGTTTTCCGGAACTAACCTATTAACAAGATGCCGAAGTGTCAGTTCCTGTTTTCTGCTATTTTTGGTTTCAGAAATCCTACAAAGGAAATATTCTCGGAATCGGACGAAATCAACGCCCAGCATCTTATATTTCCCGGAAGCTTCCAGAGCACCGAAGAGGGACCAGAGGGGAGCCAAGGTGGCCCCACACCATAGGCTGGCGCAGGTGCCCCCCTGGCCGCGCCGCCCTGGCGTGTGGGTCCCCCAGACCGCCTCCGAGTCTGCCTCTCCGCCTACTTAAAAGCCCGGTCGCGAAAAACCCTAGACAATAAGCCACGATACGAGAAAAGTTCCAGCGCCGCCGCCATCGCGAAACTCCAATTCGAGGGACAGAAGTCTCTATTCCGGCACGCCGTCGGGATGGGGAATTGCCCCCGGAAGCCATCTCCATCGACTCCACCGCCATCTTCATCGCCGCTGCTGTCTCCTATGATGAGGAGGGAGTAGTTCTCCCCCGAGGCTGAGGGCTCTACCGGTAGCTATGTGGTTCATCTCTCTCTCCCATGTGATCTTTATGTGATCATGAGCTTTGTATCGCTATTAATCTATGTGCTACTCTAGTGATATTATTAAAGAGGATTCCACTAATGAGGATTCCACTAATGAGGACATTAATGCATAAGCATGTGGCAACAATTATTATTCTCATATGAGATTGAGGATATATGTCCAAAACTGAAACTTCCACCATGATTCATGGCTTTAGTTAGCGGCCCAATGTTCTTCTCTAACAATATGTATGCTCCAACCATTAAGGTGGTAGATCTCTCTTACTTCAGACAAGACGGACATGCATAGCAACTCACATGATATTCAACAAAGAATAGTTGATGGCGTCTCCAGAAACATGGTTATCGCACAACAAGCAACTTAATAAGAGATAAAGTGCATAAGTACATATTCAATACCACAATAGTTTTTAAGCTATTTGTCCCATGAGCTATATATTGCAGGTGAATGATGGAATTTTAAAGGTAGCACTCAAGCAATTTACTTTGGAATGGCGGAGAAATACCATGTAGTAGGTAGGTATGGTGGACACAAATGGCATAGTGGTTGGCTCAAGGATTTTGGATGCATGAGAAGTATTCCCTCTCGATACAAGGTTTAGGCTAGCAAGGTTATTTGAAACAAACACAAGGATGAACGGTGCAGCAAAACTCACATAAAAGACATATTGAAAACATTATAAGACTCTACACCGTCTTCCTTGTTGTTCAAAACTCAATACTAGAAATTATCTAGACTCTAGAGAAACCAAATATGCAAACCAAATTAGCAAGCTCTAAGTGTTTCTTCATTAATGGGTGCAAAGTATATGATGCAAGAGCTTAAACATGAGCACAACAATTGCCAAGTATCAAATTATCCAAGACATTTTAGAATTACTACATGTAGCATTTTCCAATTCCAACCATATAACAATTTAACGAAGAAGAAACTTCGCCATGAATACTATGAGTAGAGCCTAAGGACATACTTGTCCATATGCTACAGAGGAGCGTGTCTCTATCCACAAAGTGAATGCTAGGATCCATTTTATTCAAACAAAACAAAAACAAAACAAACCGACGCTCCAAGCAAAGTGCATAAGATGTGACGGAATAAAAATATAGTTTCAGGGGAGGAACCTGATAATGTTGTCGATGAAGAAGGGGATGCCTTGGGCATCCCCAAGTTTAGACGCTTGAGTCTTCTTAGAATATGCAGGGGTGAACCACCGGGGCATCCCCAAGCTTAGAGCTTTCACTCTCCTTGATCATATTGCATCATACTCCTCTCTTGATCCTTGAAAACTTCCTCCACACCAAACTCGAAACAACTCATTAGAGGGTTAGTGCACAATAAAAATTAACATGTTCAGAGGTGACACAATCATTCTTAACACTTCTGGACATTGCATAAAGCTACTCGGACATTAATGGATCAAATAAATTCATCCAACATAGCAAAAGAGGCAATGCGAAATAAAAGGCAGAATCTGTCAAAACAGAACAGTCCGTAAAGATGGATTTTATTAGGGCACCAGACTTGCTCAAATGAAAATGCCCAAATTGAATGAAAGTTGCGTACGTATCTGAGGATCACTCACGTAAATTGGCTTAATTTTCTGAGTTACCTACAGAGAATTAGACCCATATTCGTGACAGCAAAGAAATCTGTTTCTGCGCAGTAATCCAAATCTAGTATTCACTTTACTATCAAAGACTTTACTTGGCACAAAAAAACTCAAAACTAAGATAAGGAGAGGTTGCTACAGTAGTAAACAACTTCCAAGACTCAAATTCAAAACAAAAATACTTTAGTAAAAACATGGGTTGTCTCCCATAAGCGCTTTTCTTTAACGCCTTTCAGCTAGGCGCATAAAGTGTATATCAAGTAACATCAAGAGATGAAGCATCAACATCATAATTTTTTCTAATAATTGAGTCATAAGGTAACTTCATTCTCTTTCTAGGGAAGTGTTCCATACCTTTCTTGAGAGGAAATTGATATTTAATATTACCTTCCTTCATATGATAGTAGCACCAACGGTTCGAAGAAAAGGTCTTCCCAATATAATGGGGCAAGATGCATTGCATTCAATATCCAAGACAACAAAATCAACGGGGACAAGGTTATTGTTAACCATAATATGAACATTATAAATTCTCGCCAAAGGTTTCTTTTTAGCATTATCAGCGAGATTAACGTCCAAATAACAATTTTTCAATGGTGGCAAGTCAAGCATATCATAGACTTTTTTAGGCATAACAGAAATACTTGCACCAAGATCACATAAAGCATTACAATCAAAATCTTTGACCCTCATTTTAATGATGGGCTCCCAACCATCCTCTAGCTTTCTAGGAATAGAAGTTTCAAGTTTTAGTTTCTCTTTTCTAGCTTTTATGAGAGCATTTGTAATATGTTTTGTGAAAGCTAAATTTACAGCGCTAGCATTAGGACTTTTAGCAAGTTTTTGTAAGAACTTTATAACTTCAGAGATGTGGCAATCATCAAAATCTAAATCATTACAATCTAAAGCAATGGGATTATCATCCCCAAGGTTGGAAAAAATTTCAGCAGTTTTATCACAAGCAATTTCAGCAGTTTTAGCAGTTTCAGATAATTTTGCGCGCTTTACACTAGGAGTAGAAACATTGCCAACACCAATTATTTTACCACTAATAGTAGGAGGTGCAGCAACATGTGAATCATTAGCATTGCTAGTGGTGGTAATAGTCCAAACTTTAGCTACATTTTTCTCTTTAGCTAGTTTTTTATTTTCTTCTCTATCCCACCTAGCACGCTAGTTCAGCCATTAATCTTATATTCTCATTAATTCTAACTTGGATGGCATTTGCTGTAGTAACAATTTTATTTTCAATATCCCTATTAGGCATAACTTTCGATTTCAAAAGATCAACATCAGAAGCAAGACTATCAACCTTAGAAGCAAGAATATCAATTTTATTGAGCTTTTTCTCAACAGATTTGTTAAAGGCAGTTTGTGTACTAATAAATTCTTTAAGCATAGCTTCAAGACCAGGGGGTGTGTTCCTATTATTATTGTAAGAATTCCCATAAGAATTAGCATAACCGTTACCATTATTATAAGGATATGGCCTATAGTTATTACTAGAATTGTTCCGATAAGCATTGTTGTTGAAATTATTATTTTTAATGAAGTTTACATCAACATGTTCTTCTTGGGCAACCAATGAAGCTAACGGAACATTATTAGGATCAACATTAGTCCTATCATTCACAAGCATAGACATAATAGCATCAATCTTATCATTCAAGGAAGAGGATTCTTCAACGGAATTTACCTTCTTACCTTGTGGAGCTCTTTCCGTGTGCCATTCAGAGTAATTAACCATCATATTATCAAGGAGCTTTGTTGCTTCACCAAGAGTGATGGACATAAAGGTACCTCCAGCAGCTGAATCCAATAAATTCCGCGAAGAAAAATTTAGTCCTGCATAGAAGGTTTGGATGATCATCCAAGTAGTCAGTCCATGGGTTGGGCAATTTTTAACCAAAGATTTCATTCTTTCCCAAGCTTGAGCAACATGTTCATTATCTAATTGTTTAAAATTCATTATGCTACTACTCAAAGATATAATTTTAGCAGGGGGATAATATCTACCAATAAAAGCATCCTTGCATTTAGTCCAGGAATCAATACTATTCTTAGGCAGAGATAGCAACCAATCTTTAGCTTTTCCTTTTAATGAGAAAGGAAACAATTTTAATTTAATGATGTCACCATCTACATCTTTATACTTTTGCATTTCACACAATTCAACAAAATTATTAAGATGGGCAGCAGCATCATCAGAACTAACACCAGAAAATTGCTCTCGCATAACAAGATTCAATAAAGCGAGGTTTAATGTCAAAGAATTCTGCTGTAGTAGCGAGGTGGAGCAATAGGTGTGCATAAGAAATCATTATTATTTGTGCTAGTGAAGTCACACAACTTAGTATTTTCAGGGGTGGCCATTTTAGCAGTAGTAAATAAAACAAACTAGATAAAATAAATGCAAGTAAACTAATTTTTTGTGTTTTTGATATAGCAAACAAAATAGTAAATAAAGTAAAGCTAGCAACTAATTTTTTTGTGTTTTGATATAATGCAGCAAACAAAGTAGTAAATGAAATAAAGCAAGACAAAAACAAAGTAAAGAGATTGGGAAGTGGGGACTCCCCTTGCAGCGTGTCTTGATCTCCCCGGCAACGGCGCCGTAAATTTGCTTGATGCGTGTAATTGACACGTCCGTTGGGAACCCCAAGAGGAAGGTGTGATGCGCACAGCGGCAAGTTTCCTCAGTAAGAAACCAAGGTTTAATCGAACCAAGTAGGAGTCAAGAAGCACGTTGAAGGTTGATGGCGGCGGGATGTAGTGCGGTGCAACACCGGAGATTCCGGCGCCAACGTGGAACCTGCACAACACAACCAAAATACTTTGCCCCAACGAAACGAGTGAGGTTGTCAATCTCACCGGCTTGCTGTAACGAAGGATTAACCGTATTGTGTGGAAGATGATTGTTTGCAAGAAATAAGTAAAGAACAAGTATTGCAGCAGATTTGTATTTCAGTATAAAAGAATGGACCGGGGTCCACAGTTCACTAGAGGTGTCTCTCCCATAAGATAAAAACATGTTGGGTGAACAAATTACAGTCGGGCAATTGACAAATAGAGAGAACATAACAATGCACATACATGTCATGATAAGTATAGTGAGATTTAATTGGGCATTCGACAAAGTACATAGACCACTATCCAACTGCATCTATGCCTAAAAAGTCCACCTTCAGGTTATCATCCGAACCCCCTCCAGTATTAAGTTGCAAAACAACAGACAATTGCATTAAGTATTGCGCGTAATGTAATCAATAACTACATCCTCGGACATAGCATCAATGTTTTATCCCTAGTGGCAACGAGCACATCCATAACCTTAGGGGTTTCGTCACTCCCGCAGTTCACGGAGACATGAACCCACTATCGAGCATAAATACTCCCTCTTGGAGTTACTAGCATCAACTTGGCCAGAGCCTCTACTAATAACGGAGAGCATGCAAGATCATAAACAACACATAGGTAATAACTTGATAATTAACATAACATGGTATTCTCTATCCATCGGATCCCGACAAACACAACATATAGCATTACGGATAGATGATCTTGATCATGTTAGGCAGCTCACAAGATCCAACAATGAAGCACAATGAGGAGAAGACAACCATCTAGCTACTGCTATGGACCCATAGTCCAAGGGTGAACTACTCACTCATCACTCCGGAGGCGACCATGGCGGTGAAGAGTCCTCCGGGAGATGAATCCCCTCTCCGGCAGGGTGCCGGAGGAGATCTCCAGAATCCCCCGAGATGGGATTGGCGGCGGCGGCGTCTCTGGAAGGTTTTTCGTATCGTGGCTCTCGGTACTGGGGGTTTCGCGACGGAGGCTTTAAGTAGGCGGAAGGGCAACGCGGGGGGGCACACGAGGGCTCCACGCCATAGGTCGGCGCGGCCAGGGCCTGGGCCGCCCTATGGTGGCGGCGCCTCGTGGCCCCACTTCAACTCCTCTTCGGTCTTCCGGAAGCTTCGTGGCAAAATAGGACCCTGGGCGTTGATTTCGTCCAATTCCGAGAATATTTCGTTACTAGGATTTCTGAAACCAAAAACAGCGAGAAAACAACAACCGGCTCTTCGGCATCTTGTTAATAGGTTAGTTCCAGAAAATGCACGAATATGACATAAAGTGTGCATAAAACATGTAGATATCATCAATAATGTGGCATGGAACATAAGAAATTATCGATACGTCGGAGACGTATCATCCCTGCAAATTGTGAGTGCATTCTTGTGCATTAATGAGTCTCTCTTTATAATCAATGATATAATAATTATCAGTGTAACTTTCATTGCAAAATTTAAGGATAGAAGAGACATAATCTTTAAGGTCCTTACAAACAACACAAGTTTCATAATTTTTAACCATGAAGGATTCTATCTCAGAGGCTCCCATAAATATGATAAATTGTTCTACCTCTTCAAACCCAAAATGAATATAGCTATTCCAATTATAGTTCTTAATTGAAAATTCCTCACTAAAGCCACATTGAAATTTAAGATGTTTAGTGTTCTGTTGAGAGCAACAGTTTATATCATGGCGTTTAAGCAAGATTTTAGCAATTGTATTCAATTTTTCTACCACAGCACTCATCACTTTTCCCGCTCTTGATTCTCTATAATTATTATAATATTCTATAAGCTCCAAGTTGGTTATGGGTTCTCCCATAATAGCAGTTTTTTAATTTTTAGGTTTTTCAAATTTTTATGGATTTTTGGGTATATGAGGAAAATAAAACGAAATAAAAACAAACTAGGCGAAAGTAAACTAAGCAAAATAATACTAGACAGAAATAAACTAAGCACAAATATACTAGACAAAAGTAAACTAAGCAAAACAAAATAAAATAAAACAGAGAGAGAGGTAGAGTGTACTCCCCAGGTGAACTTATGAGTAGAGCTATGCCTCCCCGGCAACGGCGCCGTAAAACAGTCTTGATAACCCACAAGTATAGGGGATCGCGGCAGTCTTCGAGGGAAGTAAAACCCAAATTTATTGATTCGACACAAGGGGAGGTAAAGAATACTTATAAGCCTTAACAACCGAGTTGTCAATTCAGCTCGCACCTGGAAAAGCACTAGCAACAGGGGTGATGTAAAAGTAGCAGTGATATGAGAGCAGTAGTAACGAGTAACACGACAGTGAGTAATAGTAATATGAGAGCAATGGCACCGGAAAATAGTTGATACTACTTCCAATGACATGTAGAACGAGTATATGATGATGAAAGATGGACCGGGGTTCCCAGCTATCTACACTAGTGGCAACTCTCCAATAACAAGTGTTGGGTGAACAAATTACAGTCGTGCAATTGATAGGATTGAAATAGCATTAAGACAGAACATCAAGATCATTAATCATGTAGGCATGTTTTCCAATAATAGTCGTACGTGCTCGCAATGAGAATCTTGCACAACATCTTTTGTCCTACCAGCCGGTGGCAGTCGGGCCTCTAGGGAATCTACTGGAAATTAAGGCACTCCTTTTAATAGAGCACCGGAGCAAAGCATTAACACTCCGTGAAAACATGTGATCCTCATATCTAAGCCTTTCCCTCCAGTTGTCCCAATTTCTGTCACTTTGGGGCCTTTGGTTCCGGACATAGACATGTGCATACAACTTGTAGATACAATCTAAGCAATAAGTATAGAGCTTAAATCTAAGATCATGCCACTCGGGCGCTAGTGACAAGCATTAAACACAACAAGATTGCAGCAACAATAACTTCATAAACTTTGTAGATAGACAATCATAACGTAACAATCCATCGGATCCTGACAAACACAACACCAATTACATCAGATGAATCTCAATCATGTAAGGCAGCTCATGAGATCATTGTACTGAAGTACATGGGAGAGATGATACCAACTAGCTACAGCTAGAACCCGTAGTCCATGGGGGAACTACTCACGGAGCATGATGGAGGCGATGGCGTCGATGGAGATGGCTTCCGGGGGCACTTCCCCGTCCCGGCAGGGTGCCGGAACAGAGACTTCTGTCCCCCGAATTGGAGTTTCGCGTGGTGGCAGCGCTCCTGGAGTCTTTCTGGAGTTTCGTCAAAAGGTACTGCGTTTTTAGGTCGAAAGGGCTTAAATAGGCGAAGAGGCGGCGCAGGAGGGGCGACAGGGTGGCCCCACACCAGGCCGGCGCGGCCAGGGTGTGGCCCGTGCGGCCCACATGTGTGGTGGCCCCCTGGCTCTCCTCCGACTCCCCTTCGGTGTTTTGGAGCCTCCCGGAAAAAATAAGATCTTTGGCGTTGATTTCGTCTAATTCCGAGAATATTGCCCGAACAACCTTTCTGGAACCAAAAACAGCAGAAAACAGGAACTGGCACTGTGGCATCTTGTTAATAGGTTAGTTCCGGAAAATGCATAAAAACATTATAAAGTACAAGCAAAACATGTAAGTATTGTCATAAAACAAGCATGGAACATCAGAAATTATAGGTATGTTGGAGACGTATCACCTGGCTCGGCTCGATTTTCCTTGAGCCTTCACGAGCCGAGCCTCGAGCCGGCTCAGCTCGGCTCGATTCCACCCCTACATTCGCAGCTCGCCACCTCGGTAGACGTCGACGGTCGATCGGGCAGGTTCAGAAAAAGCCTGTGCCTTCATTGCATGCCTCGTGAAATTTAAGGATGTTTAGTGGTATGGAGTTGCTTGTCAAGTCTTCATTTTTCTTAAAGATCTTACAACGATGAGCAATCTTACGGCATCTCCAACGGGGTGATGCATTTTGGACGCCTAAATTATCCGCGAGCGTCCGTTTGCGTCGTCTGGCGGACGCGAAATGACCGCGAGGCGCAAATTGTCCGTTTGCATCGGGGATGCTGATACGTCTCCAACGTATCGATAATTTCTTGTGTTCCATGCTACATTATTGATGTTATCTACATGTTTTATGCACACTTTATGTCATATTCGTGCATTTTCCGGAACTAACCTATTAACAAGATGCCGAAGTGCCGATTCTTTGTTCTCGCTGTTTTTGGTTTCAGAAATCCTAGTAAAGAAATATTCTCGGAATTGGACGAAATAAAAGCCCAGAGGCCTATTTTCTCACGAAGCTTCCAGAAGACCGAAGACGAAACGAAGTGGGGCCACAGGGGAGCCAAACCCTAGGGCGGCGCGGCCCCCCTTGGCCGCGCGCCCTGTCATCTGGGGCCCCTGTGCCCCCTCTCGACTTGCCCTTCCGCCTACTTAAAGCCTCCGTGACGAAACCCCCAGTACCGAGAGCCACGATACGGAAAACCTTACTGAGACGCCGTCGCCGCCGATCCCATCTCGGGGGATCCAGGAGATCGCCTCCGGCACCCTGCCGGAGAGGGGAATCATCTCCCGGAGGACTCTACACCGCCATTGTCGCCTCCGGAGTGATGAGTGAGTAGTCTACCCCTGGACTATGGGTCCATAGCAGTAGCTAGATGGTTGTCTTCTCCCCATTGTGCTATCATTGTCGGATCTTGTGAGCTGCCTATCATGATCAAGATCATCTATATGTAATTCTATATGTTGCGTTTGTTGGGATCCGATGAATAGAGAATACTTGTTATGTTGATTATCGAAGTTATGCTTATGTGTTATTTATGATCTTGCATGCTCTCCGTTACTAGTAGATGCTCGGCCAAGTAGATGCTTTTAACTCCAAGAGGGAGTACTTATGCTCGATAGTGGGTTCATGCCCGCATTGACACCGGGACAGTGACAGAAAGTTCTAAGGTTGTGTTGTGCTGTTGCCACTAGGGATAAAACATTAGTGCTATGTTCAAGGATGTAGTCACTAGTTACATTACGCACCATACTTAATGCAATTGTTTGTTGCTTTGCAACTTAATACTGGAGGGGGTTCGGATGATAACCTGAAGGTGGACTTTTTAGGCATAGATGCAGTTGGATGGCGGTCTATGTACTTTGTCGTAATGCCCAATTAAATCTCACTATACTCATCATGATATGTATGTGCATTGTCATGCTCTCTTTATTTGTCAATTGCCCAACTGTAATTTGTTCACCCAACATGCTGTTCGTCTTATGGGAGAGACACCTCTAGTGAACTGTGGACCCCGGTCCAATTCTCTTTACTCGAAATACAATCTATCGCAATACTTGTTTTTACTGTTTTCTCTCGCAAACAATCATCTTCCACACAATACGGTTAATCCTTTGTTACAGCAAGCCGGTGAGATTGACAACCTCACTGTTTCGTTGGGGCAAAGTACTTTGGTTGTGTTGTGCAGGTTCCACGTTGGCGCCGAAATCTCTGGTGTTGCGCCGCACTACATCCCGCCGCCATCAACCTTCAACGTGCTTCTTGGCTCCTCCTGGTTCGATAAACCTTGGTTTCTTTCTGAGGGAAAACTTGCTGCTGTGCGCATCATACCTTCCTCTTGGGGTTGCCCAACGAACGTGTGAAATACACGCCATCAGGTACCCAGCGGTCCGACGCATTTTGGACACCCACAGTTTTGTTTTCATGATTCTTCTTTTCCTTTTTTGAAGAACTCTCCAATTTCTACATTGGTTGTAACGAATATTTAAAGCAAGTTCAAATGCGTTGTACTGATTATAAACTAATTCTCGAATCGAACAAGTTCAAACATATTTAACATACGAACTAGAGAACAAATTTGAAAACAAACAAATTATTAACTAATTCTTGACCTTCTTGTTAGAAGGCCCCGCATCGTCGTCCTCACGGACGCGCCTCCTGCTTGTCACCTTCTCTTCCAAAGAGGAACTGTTGGACGACGTGTCCGTCGAGCTTGAGTTCCAGTCGAACGACTGGTCAGTGGGGTCTTCGTCGTCGTCGTCGGCGAACGGACGATGATGCTCCGCCTGCGCCCTCCTTCCTTGCCGCCGCCGCGTTGTTCGCCGCCTCCAGCGCCTCCAGCCGTGCCCACTTGGCATCGGAGTCCTCCTCCTCCTGGCCGTCGATGCCAACGGCGCCTCCCTCCTCCTCGAACTCCCTCGGCGGGGAGCTAGGGTCGCTGGGCGTCGCATCCCTATCCCTCCAATGCCGCCATCCCGGCGGCTTGCACTCGTTGTCCGTGTTCGACTGCAACGACAAGTTGCTCATGGTGGCTAGCCGGTGTTGGAGAAGAAGAAGAAGAATGACAGCCGGTTGGACGTGAATTATAACAGGCGCATGGGTTATATTCAGCGGGGATTAATGGCGGCGCGTATAACAAAGAGACATGTGGTTGCTCTTCCGCGGCGGTTCGGCGCTCCAATCCGGCAGTTAGCGGGTTGATCGGCGCGGTTGCCACTCCGGCGGTTGACCTCCCCAGCAGTTGCTGTGCTTTAATTCGCGCCGATCGAGCCAGGGTCACTGCCAGGCGGGTCCGTCGGGAAGCGAGCGGACGCTCGGCGCGACCGCGGAGAGGAAAACATGCCGCATATTTGCGCTGCGTTTACGTCACTGCGGACGTCTCGGACATGATGCGTCGCCCCAGGTGCATTTCCGGTCCGCCCGGACGCAAACGGTCGCGCAATTGGAGATGCCCTTACATGGTAGAGTTCAAAATATAAAACAACACGATGAGGGTGTACCTCCAAAAACTACTACATGGGTGTAAGCAACTACTTATCGTGTACGCGTCCACTAGCCATCACTAAGTATCAGTATAACGTAACTAGCTAGGAGCCACCACAGTGATTTTGTGTCGTCAGCCGTCCGATCTACACGTTTAACGCTCGTGATGCATCGGCCATCCGACGGCACGCCCTCAGAAATTTTTCTCCCGTCACCTGCACGGTCACGGCCCGCCAAACGTTGATGGGCAGCTACTCTTGGGATTAGAAGCTTTCTGGTGCTTCGGGCCGAGATGCTCCTAACGCAGCGTCGGATTTTTTTATAGCCCATTTATTAACCGGGCCTCCGTTCGATATGGACACCATATCCATAGGCAGCCCCTCAAAAGGAAAAAAGAAAAGGCAGCCCCTCTCCATATTCCGTTTCTCTCCCCGCTGTTCATTGACCATGATGGTGCCGCCATTTCTTCGTGTGATTAATGGCCTAGAAGGTGAGCGTCCACTGTCCTTTATGTTCCCTGCCGTTTCGGTTGTAGAGGATTATTTCTGCCCGCCCATCTCCTCTTCCTCTTCCATAAGCCATGCTTGATGCCTTGCAGCATTTTTGATTTTTTTCCCCACCCTACCTCAGACCATTGGTGCTAATCCTTTTGTTTCTTTGGTGATTATCCCAGAGATTACGGCGGCGGCGAGACGGTGATGATGGCCGGTTGAGCGGTGGCGACGGTGGGCGATGAGGCGGAGGCATTAGCGGCTCGACGCCGCATAGGATGCTGATGAGGAGATGGTGGTTGTGTCTCACCAGTGCAAGAGGACGCGGTGGCGGCTCGCTGGTGTAAAGGAGGAGGCGGGGGCTATCGCTGGGCTAGACTACTCGACTCTCTCGGGCTCATCTTTCGTTGTTCGTCTGGGTAGCCAGGATTCAAGGACGAAGAGGAGATGGTTTGCGCCTTAATTAACCGCTTCGTACCAGAGGTGAGGAAAAATAGGACGGCATCAGTTCCTAGCCACCCGCAGTTACAGCTAGCACACACCTTCATGAGGAAGATGGAGTGGTCTGTTTGCTCTGTTTTCTTACTTTTCTAATAATGGTTATACGTTTTTTCTTTCTGTGTCGTTTGTACTCCATTGAATTATGTTAAGAGTCCACGATGATTCTCAGCCGTATATTCGTTCATGAGTATGTGGTACCAACTTCTCATATTTCGTTCCGTGACACGACGACTAAACAAACTGACCTCATCGAATTATGTGAAGCATTCTTATTATTGTAAACAATTCACCTTCACGCTTCAGCTTCCCAACCAATTGTTGTGTGCAATCGTGAATCGTGAACATGGGAAATGTTAACACGAACTGTATGTACGTGCTTGATTGGTATCTGCAGTTGCCAGCAGACGTAATCATTCTCTTATCAACTTTTTCTTGAGTGTATTGAAATAATTGTTATGAATAAAAAAACAATGCCCCCTAATTTTTCAATTGCAATGGCTTGTGTTTTCTTTTTGAAACAATTGCAGTGACTTGTATTTTTCTTGAAACAATTGCAGTAACTTGCGTTTCTTCGTTATGAGTGTCTGATCTTATATGTCTTTTTTACTGCCATTTACCGTCTTGCAAAATATATCATGTGTCTTATACAATATCTCTAAAATGCTCAACCTACCGTGCTCAAATATATCTTGTGTATAATATAGTAATTTTTAAATTTCTCACGTTTTACTCGACATAGAATAACTTTGGAGAAGATATAGGAGGACTTTCTTGTAACGAAGTAACTTGTGTTCAACTACCGTGGAGTTCAACTTGCACAACTGAGCCTACCTTCTACAAGGTAAACTCTGAACAGGTTGGTAAACGAGAGATGGTTTGTGCTCAGCTCTAGACATCAGTAGTTTTAGCTACTAAATTAGGTTTTATTAGTGCACCGTGCACATCAACGCTTCCAGTATTCATTTAAATCTGATGAACTGGTAATTATTCTCCTGCTATAGTATTAGAGCAAGTACAATAGAGTCCAGTCAGCTGACTATAAGACATTAAATAATATATTTTAGATGAGTTGGAGGAGAGAGAAGAGGAGAGAGAAGGGAGGTGGGCTACTATGCAATAGCCAGCTCTTGCACGTGCTCCTAGGCACCTTGTGAGAGTGAAAGGTGGGCCATATATTAGTAAAGTACTACATTCTTATAGCCAACTATTGTACATGTTAGCTATATGATGACTACAAATGATATGACATCTTGTTATAGCCAACAGTTGGCTATACTATTGGAATTGCTCTTAGACTGCTCATAGTGAGAGTAACATAGGTAGTAACATCACACATCTCAAGACATTTTGGTGACATGGCATGCGAATAAATGAAGAAAGAGAGTGAGGTGGTAACTAGCTATGTTACCATAACATCACACACCCCAAGGCAAAATGAGTCTACAACATAATAAATGACACATTGCATGACACCACATATAAGTTACTACCCACTATGAATGTAGTAACCTAGACTAGTAACATGACATATGTTACTAGTCTAAGTTACTCCCCACTATGAGCAGCCTTTACTACTTTCCACATTGTTCCTCTCATCTGCAATTATGCCAATGTCATCCACATCTTCACAGTAACCTTTTTTTTCACCTTGCTTACAGTATAGAACTTACTTATATGATCCAGACTAATTGTTGCATGATAACTACACGGGAACATGGGTTAAGTCGAGACTCTAGAGGATACACATGTTCTTTGCCAGTTAGTTGATGCCTTCTCTAGAAATTGAGGATATAATGCCCTCCTTAGATACAGATGATCACATGCTTCAGCAAGCCAGTGTACTACTAGATCGGCTGGTTTTATAATATGATCTCAGTTGGCTTTAGAATATATAATTTAGTAATTTAGTCTGTACAAACTTGAGGAAACTCTTAACTTGATGCAAGAGTTGAATTTCTTGTGAACATCGTTGTTAGTGGTATATTTATGCTGGCCTTTGGCATTCTACACTGTTTTCCTAGAGTTGAATTGTGTGGAAGAGTACAAGATGCTAGACTTTTAAAGGATAGACCGTTCTAAATTTTTTCCTTTGTGACATCACATGTATTAAGGCATGCTAATTCCAGTTATTCAGATTTTTATAAAATGTGTCTACTGTCCAAATTTTCCTACCATTTCTATCACTCATCCCTCAGAGAAGGACGGGCGCGGCAATGCGCGCAATTTATGGTCTAGTTAGTTGGTATAAGCAATCTTACATGGTAGAATTCTATTTTTTTTTTCAATCAGTGTTAGTGGCCTTGTATATATGAAAATATAATTTTTAATAGTGGCTTAAAGAGAATATAAGTATAAACCTTCATAGATGGGTCTCGCTTTGCTCATTATAAGTTAGCGTTTATATAAATTTGGATGACAACAAAATACAAATATGTACAATGTTAGATGAATACCAATAGATTTACAATGACAACATAATAAAAAGAAATATTTTCATATATTCACTATAGTAGTCGTTGAATTGTTTTCTATATAGTTGGTCGGATTTAGAAATAATTGACTTTTTTGGCTGAATTTCTACGCTGCATGTTCATTCACAGCTCTAGAATGGTATACTTCCAGGGTGGCTACATCAATAAATTTTTAGATGCATCATAGATAACTTCTATTTAGAGATTAATTCGATGAAGAAAATTGACTACTATTAAAATTTTCCATTTTCAAGAGTGGCCTTTGACCCTCTATTTTCAATAAGGTTTATTAGATATATGCCACATTCATGGCTATTCGAAAACTGCCACTCTAATTCTCAAACTTCGAAATATGTCACTCCAATCCTTCTGTTTGTTGAAAAATGTCACTCTAGTGATTTGGCCTCGTTTTTTGTCAGAAATTGTGTACTATATTTTCGATTGGACAAATTTGCCCCTGGTCCTACACGTGACTAAACCAACACAGCGAGTCGAGCTCATCATCTGCACTCTCACTCCCGTTCCTCTCTTTTGCTCCACGGGAACCCTAGGCAGGGCGCCACCGCTACATCACCCTCTCCTCGGGTGCGGCGCGCCTCACAACTCCCATGCGCCAACGACGCACATGCCACAGCCGCCGCCCCTCCTCTCCCCATCCCCCACATAGCACACCTCTGCCCCTCCATCTCGGTGCTCTGCTCCATGGTGGCGACGATAATGGATTTGAAGGAGTCTTGAGCAACGCATCCCCAAGGCCTGAGCCTCTTCATAGAACAACAATGTCATCCTCGCCACCGCAATCGAAGTAAGAGTTCGCAGATCTTGCTCAAGTTGTATCTACTCATGGACTGTGTGTTTAGTTCTTAGTTCTTCTCTAATTGATT
The DNA here is from genome assembly GCF_022539505.1 of Lolium rigidum. NCBI lineage: Eukaryota > Viridiplantae > Streptophyta > Magnoliopsida > Poales > Poaceae > Lolium > Lolium rigidum. The sequence continues at coordinate 156,549,386 of NC_061509.1, read as the reverse complement.
TGAGTACCCATTGGATTATGGTAGGTGCGGTGGGACTGGGAGCAATTCTTTTGATTTAAAATTTGTTGTGGGGGCATTTTTCTGCACAAGTGTTGATGGTAGGAAGAGCTATGTGATGGGAATGAATATGGTATGGACCGGTAGACATAGATAAGTTTAGCATTGGTGCTCTAACACATCAGCTATATAATTAAACATTGGCAACAATCAATTGGTGTATTATGAAAAAGTCTTGGGCCAAGAAGTCCAACTATTATATGACCGAGTAGCCCTCTTTGATGTTTGAGATGTATGCAGCTGAGCTGAATGTGCCACTTACTATGATATTGATTGATGTAACTGGATCTATTGCATCCAATTGTGCTGAAAATCGTGTAGAGTTTGTTCCTATTAGTGTTGTGTCTGGTGGTGACCGAGTGGTTATTGGCACTAAAAGCATTCCAGATACGACAACTCAGCCTGCACACCAGCCTACAACTAACCAAACACAACAGCCTGAAAATCCTTTTAATCCATGCATTAACGTTCATTTGTTCAATGAGGGGCGCCAGGATCGAGAGATTTATTATTATAGTGTGGCAAGTTTAGGGCTGCTTATGCTGGGGCTGATAAGACACAATGGGAGCTAGTCGATCTTGACTTCCCAGTTAACCCACCTATACAAGAGAAAAGACCAGCAGGGAGACCTAGGGTTCAAAGAATTAGAGCTTTCCTTGAAGACCCAGGCAGGCAAGTGGTGAAATGCAAATAAATGTGGTCGTAAGGACCACTTTCAGAAAACTTGCAAATTTCTTCCGGAAATTATTGTTGAAACACCAATAGAGGAGCACACACATGAAGCTTCTGTTGAAGCTACTCGCTGAAGCAGCACAAGAGCACACTCCAACTAAAAGGTACAATTCTACTTGCCTAACTTTGTTTATGTCTACTGGGTTAATGTTTCTAAACCTTTTCACATTTGAGATGCTAATGCAGCCGAGGAGATAAATATAGAAGATGATGAACCTATAGCAAGTTATAAAAGGTATCATACTAATGTTCATTCTTTTATATGAACACAATGTTCTTAGTTCTCACACATGCTCTAAAAATATTTGCAGACAGAAGATGCCAGCGAAGAAGAAGACGCCGGTGAAGAAGAAGGCACCGACCAAGAAGAAGAAGATGCTGGTTAACAAGAAGACGTCGGTCAAGAAGTCAGCTGAAGAAAAGGGAAACAACAAGCAAACTCATGGTGCTTGAAAAAAACCTGTAGGGAAGAACGAGAAGCAGGTTCTTACACCGTCTACTAGTGATGTTGTACTCAATCCAACTTTACGAACCAAGAAAGACCATTTTGTTTCATCTACTATTATGCAGAATATTGTCACTTGTAATCTGCTGCAAATTAGTTGTATTTGCACCAAGGTCATGCCAAATTCTCTCACTTAATTCAGTTTGTAAATATAGTACTAATAAGCTTGAATTTACTTGGTATATAATTCAACAAGTACATTCACTCCTTTGTTGTCATTTTTTTTTTGCTGAACTGCTGCGGGAAGGAAGGTTGTCAAAGCTCAGACCTATGGCGACAAACAGGGGAAAGACAAGCGGCGATGGGCTTGGATGTAGATGGGATAAGGATGTGGGCCTAGGGGTAGTTTCGTCTGGGAGAAAATACAGTGCCCGTTTTTCTACCAAAAACGAGACCAAATCACTAGAGCGACATTTTTTAACGTATAGAAGAATTGGAGTGGCATTTTTCAAATAGACATGAATTGGAGTAGCATATATCTAATTAACCCTTTTCAATAAGTATGTTGTGTTGGTTTTCGTCCTAAATGTTTTATTTGGTACAAACTAGACCCTAAACTTTGCCATCCCGTTCACATGTCTTGTTCTTCTGATTTTCTTTCGTAAATGAAAACCAAGGTTGAAGAAAGAACAAAAATCAGACCAGAACAAGACTAGTCCTAGACAAGAACCTTGAATCCCACTCACGCGTGAGCAAGAAAAAGAGGATGGTAACTAACCTGCCATGCAGCCTCGTCTTTCTGCCGCTCAGCGATTCTCACGTAAAGGGCAGCAGCAGCCCTAGTAGGGTCATCATTATCCTCTGCATATCGCCCGGCCGGACGCGCCCACTGGGCGCATGTGAGGGCAGAAAGGGAGTGAGAGGTTGAACTGCTTTGTTCATCACAATTGCAGACCGACAGGCGAACATCATCTCCATTTTCAACCACAAAGGTAGTTGAAAGATTGTTGTGCATTTCGTTACATCTAGCTTGATCTAGTGGTGAACATCGCAGTGGATAATTGGGATGTCAGACGAGCGACGAATGCTGATGTCAAGTAGATAGATAAATTGTGGCGACCTACTCAAGCCAGAAGATTGGGGATTTATTTTGGCTGAAACAGGCTCGGTACAATTTATTTTGGCGAAAGGTTGGGTATGTTCACCATGGTTTTCATACTGGTTGGTTATGTTTCGTATTTTTTTAAAAAAATATCGGCAGAACCAGACATTTGAACAAGTTGGTAAAGTTTAGGATCTCTTTTAGACCAAATGAAACATTTGCAATCAAAAGTAAATTTGTGTAAAAGTTGAAGAACGAAAAATAGACTTTTTCATAAACTAAGTATATAAATGTGCTAATGGCCGGTAGTAATTGCTTGATTAGCCCATTATTGATTAGATAGTCTATCGCACACGGATGCCAGCAGCCCAAACACCAAGCAGCCCATGCACATGAGTTTAGGCCATTGTGGATGGTCCTGACTCCTGATCGGGAATGCCTTCTTCCCTTCTGTAAAAAAAAGTGAATGCCTTCTTCCCACGATCAATGGATCGAGATGCGTGCTTGCCAGCCGTCTCTGTCTTCTCGTCTCGCTGCTTAGGGCCGTAGAGCGCTTGCCACTGCTGCCGCTCGCTGTGCAGTTCCACCGCTCGCCGACATCTCCAGTGCAGCGCTATACCGAGTCACCGATTACCCTTCTCAATTCCAATCGAAGTGTCGATCCATTTTTGTCGCCCGACTTCACCAATATAGGGCATGTGCAGGTGCGTAGTAAGAATTGCCAAATGCTCGGATCTCCGATGGCTTCGTCAATCGTCGGTGACTAGGAATCGATGGTTGGAAGGAATGAGCATGACCTGGATTCCATTCTTTCTAGGTATGCACTCCGGCAGCATTGATCATTACTCCTTAGGCTAGCCATAGTGCTAGATATCATAGCTAGTATCATACAAATTGGTCCCACAAAAATAATAATGTGGCAGCTAATTGAGGAGGAGAAAGGAGATTAGAATAACATAGGTGAATATCTGTATCATAGCGCATATCACGAGAAAATTTAATGCCAAACAAATCTTGTACATAATTTTTTATTGAGATTTTAAAAAACAATAAATATATCATAGCTATGATACTACGCACTATAGAGATAATATCATACACAAATATCATATGCATGATACTACTACATGATACTTACCATTATGACCAGCCTTAAGCAATAGTAGTAATCAATTAATCCCATTTGATTTTGTATGTGCACGCATTCGTAGCTCCCAATATGACTGCTGGCCCAACAATGATGATTTAACAACCACTATATTAGTCAGCAATGATTGATGCATTAGTATATCTTAAACTTTTCACAGAAAATATTTTGTGGCAAATAATTTCATGCCATATATCCGAACATGGTGCTTATATGAATTTGTTCACCACAGGTAGCTATGCTATACACCCTTGAAATTATTTTCGAAAAAATTAAAAGCCATATATGGATATAAAATTCTAAGATAGTTTTTGGAGGCGATTTTTTTTGGCACCATTATTGTGCCACCCCCTCTATACCTAAATCCTGGCTCCGTCCTTGAGGATGGATATTATATAGGAGTAGAAATTTTCATTCACAAGTGTAGGATGATGAAAGTACTTTGATAGTTTGATCGTACCGGGTCCTTTCGAGGTTCCGAGGGCCACAAACAATTTTATGAAGCAGTATACGTACTAACCCACTTACTCCTTTGGAGTAATCAAAAACTGACAATGGATCCTACGCCTGCACGCATTGCGATCGTCAGTTTTAATCCAACTTGGTTAAGCCACAGCACCATCGGAATGACATACTAATGCACAGCTTGTAAATTCATGGTGGATGGATCACAGCTTCCCTTAACATAAACTAAACCTTTCTATCATCGGGCCCAAGTGATGACTAGGATTGCCACAATCGAGCTAGCTTCGCCATGACGCGAGCCATTTGCCGGTTGTCTTCTCCCGAGCACACTTCTTTTTATCAATTTGGGATCAGTTCTTGACTTTTTGGGGCTCTTGTGGTTCTTTATCTAAGACAAAGCAAGTAAATCCTCCTGTTTATACACGTCGTTCTCCACCATGAAGGCACGATCTGCAGCTAAGCTAAGCTAAGCTATCACCTTCTTTTGGGTTTGGGTTTCGTCGGCTGGTACGGTGAACGTACGTACGGCTCCGAGGAATCGGCCGCAGACAAACTAAGTGTTGTCGCGCCACCATTGCACAGCCACCCAACTGAACCCATTTTTAAGACGTGAGAGGAGATCGTTTCTTCTTGCTGATGCCGCGTATCGCTCCAATGGACGGCCAATGGGGATTATCTATAGGTTGAAGTGGTTGGCTATTAGGTCAGTGGCAGCTGCTCCAGCTGCTCCAAGATCGTTTGTTTAGCTATAGTTGACTCGATTTGTCAGAGCGCACCTGATGCTCGTTCGACCAGGGATTGTCAACTAATAACGGTAGAACCAGCTCGCGCGACGACCAAGCTGCGAAGTTTCCGTTCGAACAGACAATATGCTAGAGATACTTAGCTTTGCTGCCATGATGTCGACTATCGATATCGAGGACACCTGTGTCCTGCACCCTAGCTAGCTGGCTTCGCGATCTGGTCATGGAGCTGGAGTGGTTCTTACTGAGCCCATCTCCAGTGACCCGATGTAAACAGACCAGAAGTATTTGTTTTTGTCCGGCCGGTTAGAATTTGGGTAAAATCCTAGTCTAGAGGTATGACTCAAAATGATCGCTATGTTGGTGGCAACGTGTTTCTGTACGACCCCGGTCCGCCTGCCAGTGAGACACCTCGCCAATTCGTGTCCTTCCCCTCCCCTTTGCAACCCTAGATCTTGGCCGCCGTTTGTCCCGCCGCTCGTCGTTGCCGGTACATTTTTCTTCGCCCCTCACATCGTTGGAGGATATGTTTTGGTGGCGGCGTCAAGTGTCCTTGCAGACCTCACTTTAGCACCGCCGCCATCTCGCTCGGAAGCGGCCACCGGTCACGATGCCCACGACCTGTTCGGCCAATTTCCCGAGAAGAAATCCTGGACCATTTTTACCCATTTTCTTGAAATAGTCAGGCCATTGACCCATAATTGTTGCCCACGTTAGATGAACATCAGGGAGTCGATCGAATTTTTCGTCAAAGACGTCCTCAACAACTCGTAGGAAGACGAGCTAGATGCCTCTTTGGGGCTCATGCTTATCGTGGCCCCCCTCATCCACGAGCACACTAAGATGCAGATGCCGGTGCAGAGAGGCTAGACGAGGCCTCGCAAGGCCAGCGTGTTGCGCGATCAGTAACAACCCTACTTCTCGATGGTGGTTTTGTATTGATGTGTGTGTGAGGTGTTGGTGAGTATGAGTAGCCAGGTGTCTGCTTCTGGTGGGCTTGTGTTGGAGATATGCCCAAGAGGCAATAATAAAAGTGGTTATTATATATCTTTATGTTTATGATAAATGTTTATATACCATGCTATAATTGTATTAACCGAAACATTGATACATGTGTGATATGTAAACAACAAAGAGTCCCTAGTATGCCTCTTAACTAGCTTGTTGATTAATGGATGATTAGTTTTATAATCATGAACATTGGATGTTATTAATAACAAGGTTATATCATTGTATGAATGATGTAATGGATACACCCATATTAAGCGTAGCATAAGATCTCGTCATTAAGTTATTTGCTATAAGCTTTCGATACATAGTTACCTAGTCCTTATGACCATGAGATCATGTAAATCACTTATACCGG